>NC_000081.6:44812450-45047450 GCF_000001635.26 Mus musculus | reverse complement strand
TAATAATTAACCTAAGTGTAATTACCTTTGTTATGATATATTCATAACTTTGTTCATCTTAATGGGAATGTTTTTAGTTTAAGAAATTTTCTGTTGAATTTATTCTCCATTTTTTTCTTCTTAGAAAGTTTGAAGACCATCAGTGGAATTATTTTAAAACATAAATGTTAAAACCCTCTTATTTACTTATTTAGAATGGAAGACTCAGAATACTCTCAGAAAAAAAAAAAGAGTGAAACAGAAGAAAGAATATGTCATTTTAAAAATTTTTTTGATCATGTAAAAATTTCTCACAAACCAATTTGTTTGATTTTCTTTCACCCATATACCTCTACTTATAATTGACACCTAACTTTCCATCCTTTTAATTCCTTCCACCTTATATTTGTAGCATTAGATATCCTGGCACAATTTTTGGAGCACTTACTATTCATACATGCAAGCATATGCATGTATGCACACATAAATACAAAGACACACAAAGAGATTTACACATATGCACATGTGTGCACAATCCTCCTTTTGAAATTGTTTTATTATTTTACTATATAGTTAATTGGAATAAAGTTACATTGCTTTCTCCTCCTCCCTTTACTTCCCTCAGCTACTCTAAGCTACACTTCCTTACTCTTGAGCTGATAGGCTCTGTTTCTTTATTATTGTATCACACATGTGCATGTGAATATGTATGTGCATGTGTGTGTATGTGTGTGTACACATGTGTGTGTGTGTGTGTCTGTGTGTGTGTGTGTGTACAATCTTCTGAGTCCATTTTTGTTGTCTGTATGTTATATGGTTTCAGGCTAGCCCATCTGCATTGGTGAATTAATAAGAGGACTCATTTTTGGAGGAGGCTAATTCTACTTAAATGGAGACCTTCAAGAAAATCTCTTAGCAAGTCACAATACCCAAATATGAATCTTGTAACAGGCCAAGTATCACCATTTAACTGGAAGAAGAGCTAAGATAAATCCCTATTCTTATCACATTGTAAGTCTCAGCAATGAACAAATAATTGCAATGTGGCACAATAAATGGAAAGCAGAGACATTAAAAGAACATTATAAAATTATTGAGGAGGAAGTAACTGCCTCTAGCTAGAGAACTGGGAAATCAGGACAAAGTCTCACAGATTATTAAAATTCCCATCTACAGCAATAGTAGAATCAGGCATTTGAAATAAAGTGACTATTAAATTAAAAGGACATACCAACTAGTGCGATGTGCCTATAACAAAAAAGACATAAGCACAAGACAGAGTTAAATGACAGTGAGAAATCCAGAGCTCAGTGGTAAGTGGCTTAGCTTCTATTATAGGGCTGCAGGGAGCCATATGAGGCTTTGAAGTGTTTCATAAAATGAGGCAGGTTTGTATTTTAACAACTAAGTCTCATAGAGTATGTATTTACAGGAGAAGAAACTGCCAACAGGAGGAAAAAGGAAGATTTCTTAAAGGGACAAGCCAAGGTCAGTTAACAAAGCTGGACTGATGACAAAAGTCTAAGACCTGCTGAGATTCATAAGAACAAATTAAAGATTTTGAAGTGCTGTTTTGTAATCACTTTACTAAGAAAACACATTGTCTAATAAGTTAACACAATTTTGTGATTAATTGTACAAAAAGGATACATCAACTATCCAAAGACACCTTAGATTTGATGACATTAGGCAAATGATCATTTCTAAAAAGAAGAGCCTGAAGCAGGTAGAGGTGGGAACCATGGTTTTGAAAGCCTTTCTTTAATCCCAGCAATAGGGAGGCACAGTTAGGCAGATCTCTGAGTTCTAGGACAGCCCGGGCTTCAAAGGAGGAAGAAGAGGAAGAAGAGGGAGGGGAAGTGGAAGAGGAAAGGAAAGAAGAAGAAAAGAAGAAGAAGAAGAAGAAGAAGAAGAAGAAGAAGAAGAAGAAGAAGAAGAAGAAGAAGAAGAAGAAGAAGAAGAAGAAGAAGAAGAAGAAGGAGAAGAAGGAGAGGAGGAGGAGGAGGGAGGATAGCCTGAGTTAAATCATTGTTAAAATCCACACAGGTGGGCCTGATATACTTCTTAATTTGGAGGCCCTGCATTAGAGAAGCTTTGGCTATGAAGGAGTGAACAAAGACCTACTTAACAACTATTCCTGAATCCTCAACACAGGCCTTGGACCAGGTAGGTAAGTATTTCTTCATTTTCTTTAATTGAAAATAGATTTTTTTTCTTCACATAATATAACCTGATAATGGTTTTCCCCTCCCTCTACTCCTCCTAGATCCTTTTCATCTCCAGTCACATCCTGATCTACTTTGTTTCTATCTGTCATTTAAAAACCAACAGGCTTCTAAGGGATAATAATAAAATAGAATAAAATAACATAAAATCTAATATATTAGAACTGAGAAAACAAACCAACAGAAGGAAAAGATCCCAAAAGACAACACAAGAATCAGAGACCCAAGCTAGGTGTGGTGGCGCATACCTTTTATCCCAGCACTTGGGAGGTAGAGGCAGGGAGATTACTGAGTTCGAGGCCTGTCTGGTCTACAGAGTGAGTTCCAGGACACCCAGGGCTACACAGAGAAACCCTGTCTCGAAAAAAACAAAAAAACAAAAACAAAACAAACAAACAAACAAACAAAAAAAGAATCAGAGATCCTTCTTCATACTCAGAAATCCCAGAAAAAGCATGAAACTGGAAGCAGAGGACCTGGTACAGTCATGCTCAGGAGTCAGAATGCTGCTTCGGTATCTATAAATTCATATGCTTTGGTTATTGTGGAAGTTTAGATATGTTTGACCTAGTGAGTGGCACTTTTAGGAGGTGTAACCTTGTGGAAGGAGGTGTGGCTTTGTTGGAGGAAGTGTGTCACTTTGGAGGTGGGCTTTGAAACCCTTCTCCTACCTGCCTTAAATCAAGATGTAGACTTCTCAAGCGCCTTCTTCAGGAACATATCTGCCTGGGTGCTGTCATGCTTCCCACCTTGATGATAATGGATTGAACCTCTGAACCTGTAAGCAGACCCCAATTAAATGTTTGCCTTTATAAAAGTTGCCTTAGTCATGGTATCTCTTCACAGCAATGAAAACCCTAACTAAGACAGTTATGCTGATTTAGAGGGCCTTGTTTTCTTGGTATCCTCCATTCCCTCTTGTTCTTAACATTCCCTTTACATCCTTTCTTATAAGGTTCCCTGACCCTTGAGTGAGAAGAATTGATGGAGACATTCCTTTTAGGACTCAGTGTTCCAAAGTCTCTTACTTTATGCATAATGTCTGTTTGTGTCTCTGTCTTTGTATTTATTCCTTTTTGTTACAAGGAAAAGTTTCTTTCATAATGACTGTGCAAGGCACTGATTTATGAATATGGCAGAATACCATTAAGGAATCATTTTATTGCTTTTTGTTCTTAACAACAATAGTATTCTTTCTCGCAAAGTCCCTGGTCAACCTAGTTTCAGGTTCTTCATCAGCCAGGCAGTGTGGGATACATCTTTTGGAATGGTTGGTGTCAGGACAGTATAATAAATAAAAGATGTTGTGGTTGAGTTAGTGTTTACACTTTTATTTGCTAGTTTGAAGGGACCTTACTGTACCAAAGATGCTAGAATGTAGTGATGAAGCCTGTGTAGACATCAGCTTGACTTCTCCATGTTCAATGAGTTGTCTTCAGCAATGGGTACTTTCTGTCAGTTCATGAAGGTCAACTGATAGCATTGCAACATTCTTGGTTGTTTTGGGATGGGTTCCTTTTGGCCACCAACTCAATTATATGTAACTCAATTCTAGTACTAGAAACTTCATTTCATCAAAGAGATGGCTGTCTGTATATTCAGCCCTTAACACATTCCAATCTTCTTTCTTTCTCCTTTATTTCTCTCTCACACTCCAATGGATACAGTATAGTAGTATTTAGGGAGCTAAGGAGTCAAACTGTAATTTGAAGGTGATTGCTTTCTCACTCTTTGTTGCTCTCCATAGAGGACATCCGATCACAATCACATAAAACTCACTTTCAGAAGGCATCCAAAGGAGCTGGGTTTTCACAGTGTGGCTTTGCTTATCTTAATGAAAGAATGCTAATTGAAGAGAAGAAAATAGTGAACTGAACTGATACTATATAAAATCACAGTAAATTTATTTATTTTTAAGTTCAAATGGAGCTGAGTATAGAATTTTCACATAACTATAATTTCAACATGTGAAAGGCTGAGTCAGGAGGATTGCAGTGAACTTGAGGTCACACTGGACCATGGAGTGAATTAAAGATCATCCTGAATTACAGGGTGAAACCTTGTCACAAGATGCAAAAAAATAAAAACAGAAAAAAGAAATAAAGAAAAGAAAGAAAACGTTCAAATGGCTGCTCAGACTTTATGTATATATCTTAAATTTTCATGATATAACCACAATGTGAGAAGGAAATAATGAAAATGAAAAGTAACAAAAGCTATTTATCCTATGGTTAAAAAGAAAACTGACTTAAATACTCTTCCATGTAGCAGTGTGACAGTAGTTCTGATTGTGTACTGGAGACTGAAGTGAAAATTTCTGCTTATGTCATGTGATGCAGACTCAGTGATGTTTTGCTGGAACAATATCTGTGAGAGAACACATGATGTTTAGACAGAGTATAAGTAGAAACCAACAGACAGCGATAGGGCACTGGTAGTGCTTGTCACACAAACACTTCTTTGGTCTTGTTTCTTCACTGATCTTCACCTCTTTGAGAGAAGCACAGCAGAAAACTTCTGGTCTTGCAGTTGGTTCTGGTCGCTCCCACTGACTTGTGTCAATTTGGTGGAGACCTTGCAGTTTCTGCTGGATTGTGCCACTGCTGCTGACTCATGGTTGGTGATACTTTTGGAACTAGACTGTTGGTATCTTGACACTACTGAACTGGACTTCTGGTGTGCTGGCAATGGAGATTGGGATCGCCCCAAAGAACTACTTCTAAACATGTCCACATCCCCTTGTCCTATTTACCATCTTTTCTCCCCTACCTTTGGACAGTGGGCTAGAAAGGTGGGTAGAAGCTTTGAGAACCCTTATTAGGTTTTGAAAAAAAAAATCTAAGTTTACAAGGAGGCTTTTTCTTAGTCTAAATTGATGTATACTTGGATAGTACATATTGACACTGAGTTCATTTAAAATTTTAATTTAGATATTAGCAATGAAAATAGGAAGCCACCAAATATTCAGTCAGCTAGTCAACATATCCTGGGGGCAGCATTGCAAAAAGGAAATATCACTTCAACAAAGTTGATAAAATATTGGCTTCATACTTACAGAGTATTTTAAATGAAAATTCAAGACTTGGTTTTTTTTCCACAGAATAATACAGTGCAAACAGCATAACAAATTATACTGTCATTATTATTCATATGGCTGTCAATCATCATCTGATCCTTTAGAAATAATCGCTGAAATCTTTCTTTTAATAAGCAAAAATAAATCCTTCAGAGGAAATATTGCAGCATACACACAGATGCTAAGTCAAATTTAAAATCTCATATTTAAAATAAGAATCCTACTAATACTTTCACTCTCCAATTGCTTATCTATCAATGTCTTTAATGCATGCTGAGGGGACACAAAAAGATAAAATCTAATCATTTCTCTGGTTACTAAGGCATCTTCTATTGTCTGCACTATGAAAAGCTTACTATTGAGAAATTATTGCATATTTAAATTAAGATACCCAGATAAGCTTGAGATATAGCTCAATGATGAACAAACTAATATGTGGAAAACCTTGAGATTGAATTCCAACACTAAGAAACAACAAAAATGGTGACTATCCTATTTCACCTGAAAGTGTTAATACTGAAGTTGCATCTTAAGCTAATAATAGCTAGTAACTTATTTTAACTCTTCTGACAACAGTTATAGACAAAATGAATTTGGCAAAAGAATTAGATTGTGCAATAAAAGACTCAGAAAAAATTAAAAATAAAGCAAGAGGAGCTGGGGAATTGGCTCAGAAGTAAAGAGCAAGGAGTGCTCTTGCAGAAGACCTGGGTTTCTTCCCAGAACCCTCATGATGGCTCATGATCATATTTAAGTCCAGTCTTTGGGTATCTCATATCCTCCAATGTAGGTTATACACAGGCATATACATAAGCAAAACAAACAAACAAAAAAAAAACAAAAAATGCACACTTTCTTAGGTTGTATTTCTATTGCTGTGAAGAGACATCATAAGAACTACAACTCTTTTTTTATTCTTTTTATTATTATTCATTTTATTGGATATTTTCTTTTTTTACATTTATCCCTTTTCCAGGTCTCCCCTCCAGAAACCCTCTATCCCATTTCCCATCCCCCTGCCTCTATGAGGGTGCTCCTCCACCCACCTAACCACTCCCACCTTCCTGCCTTGGCATTCTCCTACACTGGGGCATCAAACACCCTCAGGCCAAAGAGCCACTCCCCCAGTGATGTCCAACAAGGCCATCCATCCTCTGCCACATATGTGGCCAGAGCCATGGATCTCCCAATGTGTTCTCTTTGGTTGGTGGTCCAATCCCTGTGGGCTCTGGGGCAGGGGAGGGGGAGTCTGACTGGTTGATACTGTTGCTCCTTCCATGGGCTGCAACCCCCCTCAGCTCCTTCAGTCCCTTCTCCAACTTCCTCATTGGGGACCCCACACTCAGTCCAATGATTGGCTGTGAGTATTCTCCTCTGTATTTGTCAGGCTTTGGCAGAGCCTCTCAGAAGATAACCATATCAGGCTTCCATCAGCAAGCACTTCCACGAATCTGCAATAGTGTCCAGGTTTGGTAACTGTATATGGAATGGATCCCCAGGTGGGGCAGTCTCTGGATGGCCTTTCCTTCAGTCTCTGCTCCATACTTTGTCTCCATATTTCCTCCTGAGAGTATTTTGTTTCCAATTCTAAGAAACACTGAAGCATCCACACTTTGGTCTTTCTCCTTCTTGAGCTTCATGTGGTCTGCGAATTGTATCTTGTGTATTCCGAACTTTTGGGTTAATATCCACTTATCAGTGAGTGCATACTGTGTGTGAAGAACCACAACTCTTATTTAAAAATAAAAACAATAATAACAACAAAAATTTAATTGGGACTGGCTTACAGTTCAGAGATTTAGTCCATTATTATCATAGCAGGAAGCATGGTGACACCCAGGCAGACAAGATGCTGGAGAAGAAGCTAAGAGATCTACATGGGGATCCACAGGCAACAGCAAGAGAGTGAGATACACTAACCTGGGCTTGAACTTCTGTGACCTCAAAGCCCAGTGACACACTTTTCCCAACAAGGCCACACCACCCAATAGTACAAGACTCTCTGAGCCAATGGGTGCCACACACATAAAATAAAATAAAAATAAAATAGGGAAAATAATTTGTGAACTAAACTAGACATCCTATTTTTTAGCTCTTATATAACTGATTCACAGCAGTACCATTTTAAAAATCATCATGGTTTGGGTTTTATTTTTTGTGCAGACACTATATAGCCAGTGGTCCCATTCAATTTGCTATGAATAAGGTTTTTTGTTTGCTTGTTTGTTTTTTGTGACCACTAAGCTTTCCAATTAATGTGGCGATGAAATATGCCATGAAAATTTCCCTACAAATAAACTGAAAAAGTGATATTTCTGTTCTTGGTAATATCGTCCTTATTTACTCAAGCATCTACAAAACCCTTGTGTTTATTTCACACACAACCCTATATTGTTCAATTTATGTATATCTGCCCCATGTATGACTTACCTGCATCTATCTGAAACCACAGACTTTAAAAACCTGTTGAAAGGTTCTTGTCACTTTGTACATATTAGATGACAGCTAAAACTATCACAAGTGGCTTGTATTTCATTGACGGCACCTCTTGTTTTACGGGCATAAAGTTTCTCAAACTAAGGAATTCTTCATCAACTGACACAAGGTAACTCTGAAAAATAATCTATGTAAACTTTCAAAGTCCAAACTGAACTATTTGATGTATTGGTCCTTGTAGTAATTTTTAAAGACTTTTTTTTTTTTTCAGAATAAAACCAAAGCAACTTTATTCACCATGGGAATGAATCGTGTCTAGCTGGTTAGGGACACAGTCAGACTCGGGAGCAGACTGTGGCCCTGACGGAAGGGAGCCGCCTCCTTTTAAAGCATAACCACAATAAGCACAGTCGGGGGATATAAAGAAGGAATTTTTAAATTGAGGGTTAATCCTTGAACCTGTCACAGGTTGTGGGGTCTGTGATAGCAAGATGTCGCTATAGGATCAAGAGTGTTTTAAGAGGCAGGGGTTTTATCTCAACTCTTACGGGGCTGATGCAGACCAAGTAGCCTGTCGATTTTTCTCTTAAACTGAGGAGAATGTAGAGCAAAGGGCATGCAGTAAAATGAGGGCAGTGGACTTGAAGTTACTCTAGACCCTTCAGTTCTCAATACCCAGGAGGCAGAGGCAAGCAGACAACTGTGAGTTCAAGGCTAAACTGTTCTACATAACAGGATCCACACCAATCAGGACCGTGGGGGCTTGGAGAGAGACAGGACATGCTCAACCTCTTCCTTCCTTCCTTCCTTCCTTCCTTCCTTCCTTCCTTCCTTCCTTCCTTCCTTCCTTCCTTTCTTTCTTTCTTTCTTTCTTTTTCATATCCTTTTTTAAAAAATATTTTTATTAGGTATTTTCCTCATTTACATTTCCAATGCTATCCCAATAGTCCCCCATACCCTCCCCCCAACTCCCCTTCTCACTCACTCCCGACTTTTGGCTCTGGCGTTCCCCTGTACTGGGGCATATAAAGTTTGTAAGTCCCAATGGGCCTCACTTTCCAGTGATGGCCAACTAGGCCATCTTTTGATACATATGCAGCTAGAGTCAAGAGCTCCAGGGTACTGATTAGTTCATAATGTTATTCCACCTATAGAGTTGCAGATCCCTTTAGCTCCTTGGGTAATTTCTCTAGCTCCTCCATTGGGGACCCTGTGATCCATCCAAAAGCAGACTGTGAGCATCCACTTCTGTGTTTGCCAGGCCCCAGCATAGTCTCACAAAAGACAGCTATATCTGGGTCCTTTAAGCAAAATCTTGCTAGTGTATGCAATGGTGTCAGCGTTTGGAAGCTGATTATGGGATGGATCCACGGATATGGCAGTCTCTAGATGGTCCATCCTTTCGTCACAACTCCAAACTTTGTCTCTGTAACTCCTTCCATGGGTGTTTTGTTCCCAATTCTAAGAAGGGGCAAAGTGTCCACACTTCAGTCTTCATTCTTCTTGAGTTTCATGTGTTTAGTAAATTGTATCAATTACTTTTCCTTAATATCTCTTAATATCAATGGTCTCAACTCCCCAATAAAAAGACATATCATTTATTTATCATGGTTAGGTATGGGCCTTGAATTCCTGATCTTTACAAGACTTTTATCATGAATGGGTGTTGGATTTTGTCAAATGCTTTCTCAGCATCTAAGGAGATGATCATGTGGTTTTTGTCTTTGAGTTTGTTTATATAATGGATTACATTGATGGATTTCTGTATATTGAACCATCCCTGTATCCCTGGGATGAAACCTACTTGGTCAGGATGGATGATTGTTTTGATGTGTTCTTGGATTCGGTTAGCGAGAACTTTATTGAGGTTTTTTGCATCGATATTCATAAGGGAAATTGGTCTGAAGTTCTCTATCGTTGTTGGGTCTTTTTGTGGTTTAGGTATCAGAGTAATTGTGGCTTCATAGAATGAGTTGAGTAGAGTACCTTCTGTTTCTATTGTGGAATAGTTTGTGAAGAACTGGAATTAGATCTTCTTTGAAGGTCTGATAGAACTCTGCACTAAACCCATCTGGTCCTGGGCTGTTTTTGGTTGGGAGACTATTAATGACTGTTTCTATTTCTTTAGGGGATATAGGACTATTTAGATCATTAACCTGATCTTGATTTAACTTTGGTACCTGGTATCTGTCTAGAAACTTGTCCATTTCATCCAGGTTCTCCAGTGTTGGTGAGTATAGCCTTTTGTAGAAGGATCTGATGGTGTTTTGGATTTCTTCAGGATCTGTTGTTATGTCTCCCATTTCATTCCTGATTTTGTTAATTTGGATGCTTTCCCTGTTCCCTCTGGTGAGTCTGGCTAAGGGTTTATCTATCTTGTTGATTTTCTCAAAGAAGCAGCTCCTCATTTGGTTGATTCTTTGAATAGTTCTTGTTTCCACTTGGTGGATTTCGCCCCTGAGTTTGATTATTTTCTGCTGTCTACTCCTCTTGGGTGAATTTGCTTCCTTTTGTTCTAGAGCTTTTAGGTGTGTTGTCAAGCTGCTAATGTGTGCTCTCTCAAGTTTCTTTTTGGAGGCTCTCAGAGCTATGAGTTTTCCTCTTAGAAATGCTTTCATGGTGTCCCATAAGTTGGGGCATGGTGTGTCTTCATTTTTCATTAAATTCCAAAAGGTCCTTAATTTCTTTCTTTATTCCTTCCTTGACCAAGGTATCATTGAGAAGAGTGTTGTTCAGTTTCCATGTGAATGTTGGCTTTCTATTATTTATTTTGTTATTGAAGATCAGCCTTAGTCCAGGAGGTCTGATAGGATGCATGGCAAAATTTCAATATTTTTGTATATGTTAAGGCTTGTTTTGTGACCAATTATGTGGTCAATTTTGGAGAAGGTACCATGAGGTGCTGAGAAGAAGGTATAACCTTTCGTTTTAGGATAGAATGTTCTGTAGATAACTGTTAGATCCATTTGTTTCATAACTTCTGTTAGTTTCACTGTTTCCCTATTTAGTTTCTGTATCCATTATCTGTCCATTGGTGAAAGTGGTGTGTTGAAGTCTCCCACTATTATTGTGTGAGGTGCAGTGTGTGCTTTGAGCTTTACTAAAGTTTCTTTAATAAAGCTGTGGCTGCCCTTGCATTTGGAGCATAGATATTCAGAATTGATACTTCCTCTTGGCAGATTTTACCTTTGATGAGTATGAAGTGCCCCTCATTGTCTTTTTTGATGACTTTGGTTTGGATGTCGATTTTATTTGATATTAGAATGGCTACTCCAGCTTGTTTCTTCATACCATTTGCTTGGAAATTTGTTTTCCAGCCTTTCATTCTGAGGTAGTGTCTATCTTTTTCTTTGAGATGAGTTTCCTGTAAGCAGCAAAATGTTGGATCCTGTTTGTGTAGCCAGTCTGTTAGTCTTGCATTTTTTTTTAATTAGGTATTTTCCTCGTTTACATTTTCAATGCTATCCCAAAGGTCCCCCATACCCACCCCCCCAATCCCCTACCCACCCACTGCCCCTTTTTGGCCCTTGTGTTCCCCTGTACTGGGGCATATAAAGTTTGCAAGTCCAATGGGCCTCTCTTTGCAGTGATGACCGACTAGGCCATCTTTTGATACATATGCAGCTAAAGACAAGAGCTCCCGGGTACTGGTTAGTTCATACTGTTGTTCCACCTATAGGGTTGCAGTTCCCTTTAGCTCCTTGGGTACTTTCTCTAGCTCCTCCATTGGGGGCCGTGTGACCCATCCAATAGCTGACTGTGAGCATCCACTTTTGTGTTTGCTAGGCATGGGAATCTCTTTCTTTAGGTTTGGGAAGTTTTCTTCTATAATTTTGTTGAAGATATTTGCCTGTCCTTTGAGTTGAAAATCTTCATTCTCACCTACACCTATTATCTGTAGGTTTGGTCTTCTCATTGTGTCCTGGATTTCCTGGATGTTTTGAGTTAGGATCTTTTTGCATTTTCCATTTTTTTTTATTGTTGTGCCGATGTTCTCTATGGAATCTTCTGCACCTAAGATTCTCTCTTCCATCTCTTGTATTCTGTTGCTAATGTTCGCATCTATGTTTCCAGATTTCTTTCCTAGATTTTCTCTCTCCAGTGTTGCCACACTTTGGGTTTTCTTTATTGTGTTACTTCCCTTTTTAGGTCTTGGATGGTTTTATTCAATTCCATCACCTTTTGGTTGTGTTTTCCTAAAATTCTTTAAGGGATTTTTGTGCTTCCTTTTTAAGGTCTTCTACCTATTTAGCAGTGTTCTCCTGTATTTCTTTAAGTGAATTATTTAAGTCCTTCTTGATGTCCTCTATGATCATCATGAGATATGCTTTTAAATCCGGGTCTAGCTTTTTGGGTGTGTTGGGGTGCCCTGGACTGTGAGAAGTGGGAGTGCTGGGTTCTGATGATGGTGAGTGGTCTTGGTTTCTGTTAGTAAGATTCTTAAGTTTACCTTTCGCCATCTGGTAATCTCTGGAGTTAATTGTTATAGTTGTCTCCATTTAGAGATTCTTCCTCTGGTGATTTTGTTATCATCTATCAGCAGACCTGGGAGACTAGCTCTCTCCTCTGAGTTTCAGTGGTCAGAGCACTCTCTTCAGGCAAGCTCTCCTCTTACATGGAAGGTGCACAGATACCTGCCGTTCGGACCTCCCTCCTGGCCAAAGATGAAGGCCCAAAACAGGACCTTTCCCACAAGCTGTGTTGCTTTGGCCTGTCACAGAAGCTATTAGCTTCTGTAGTCCACACTCTTACCTGTGCAGACTACTTTGGGGGGAGTCTCAGAACCAAGATGTCTTCCGCCAATGCTGAGGCAAAGCCCTCCAGGGCTGGGAGGACACCTATCCTCTGGCCCAGAAGGTGGCCGGATTTCTGGAACCTGAAAAGGGCGCTGCCTCAGAAGCTCTATGGCTCCCGCCTGTCCCCGAAGCTGTTAGCTTCTGTAGTGCACACTCTCACCTGTGCAGACTACTTTCGGCGGGGTCCCGAAACCAAGATAGCTCCAGCTGATCCTGAGGCAAAGTCCTCGATCAACCTCTTTCTTTGAACCCAATGACTAGTTTTGACTTTCTAAGTGATCCCTTATTTTCTTCTTTGATTTGTGTTGGTCTTTTTTCCTGATTCTGCTCTGTGAGAAGCTTTGCATGTGATTTTTTTTTTCAAGACAGAGTTTCTCTGTGTAGCCCTGGCTGTCCTGAAACTCACTCTGTAGACCAGGCTGGCCTTGAACTCAGAGATCTGCCTGCCTCTGCCTCCCAAGTGCTAGGAATTTTTAAAGACATTTTAACATGTCTAATGATGTCATGGATATGACAGAATGATGGCTAGAAGATATATCTGCTTGAAACAGCATGAAAAAGGGTACGCATTCCTGTTAATTTGACAGTAGGTGATACCATTCCAATGCATGTTTTCTTTGGGGATTTCAGTCTACTCCCAAAGGAAAATAGTTCTGAGTGTGTGCTACAAGATGCTTTTTTCTAGCATATGTTTTAAAATTTTTCTATTATTCACCAGCCACTTGTGCCTTTAGATCCTAAGGTACAGGACTCAAGAATAATTCTAAATTTTATAAATTGCAGTTTGATGTAGCCAAGAGGCTGGTTCTAAGGAGGAAGCACACAGTAATAGGCACAATCTGCAAAGACTGAATTCTTAGACACATGATGCCCAATAGTTATATAAAACTGCTTAGGGCACAGAAAAGTACAAAGAGTCTTTGAGAACATGAAAACTTGTGCCAATTTTTAAATTAAAAACACAATTTCAAAGACGCTGATTTATTATAAAATAAACTAAAACTTAACTAAATTCCAACAAAATATCATAAGAAAGTTTTGGAAACTAGATGACTACATACTTTCTTTTACACAAAGTAAGCTTAAGCAAGATTCACTCCTATAACTCTAGGAAGGAAAGACATTCAACAGTGTTCACATTACCAGATGCAAGGGCATGAGGGTAAAGACCAAATGGTATTCAAGACAAACAATCAATAGATCCAGCAAAAATAAAGCCCTAAAATTAACTCAAATCTACCTTAAATGCAATATTGATATTATAATGCAGTGTTATTTTTATCAGAATGGTAGGAGTATGAAATTTAAAAGCCTTAACATCATTTTTTGCTAAAGATATTAAGGTCACAAATTAATATCAAATGTTACAAAGTTAAACAATGAGCACTAAATTTCTGAAATCAATTTTAGTGCCCAGAATAGAAATATAATAACAATTCCAACTATAACATAACCTTGCACACATAGTAAAACATGAACCAGCCCATTCTTCAGCCTGTAAGGGGACTGAGAGATGAGAAACTTATATGAAGTCTTGATATTTGAATCATCAAAGCCTATAAAACAGATAATTAAGAAATTAAGTCACTCTTCCAAGATCTTATTACTAGTGAAGCTAGGTATTTGAAATAAATAATTCAATCCAATCGTCATGTTAAAGCATCCATTCAAGTTTTACTGACTGATATGAAAAAGCTGTAAGTATTGGTTGTACAGGATGAATATCACACACATGTATATGTGACATCAAATCCCAGTGTTCAGCTTTGCTATCTCAATCATTTACCATCTCTCTACAGCTGGACACTACAAACTCTTCCCTTCTTATTCTCCAGGAATCTTTTTTCATATGTCTTCCTAAATCTGGTTTAGTTTACTTGACAGAATGTCATATAGAATAAAGTTTAATTACTTTTGAAGACAAATAATAATTCTTTGTAGAGACTAGAGAAATGGCTCACCAGTAAAGAACAATGGCTGCTGTTCTAGGGAACCCAGGTTCAATTCCCAAAACCCACATGGCAGGCCACTACTGTCTGTAACTCCAGTTCCAGGGAATCAAACACGTTCACACAGACATGCAGACAAAACAACTGTGCACATAAAATAAAAATAAATAAAGCATTATTTTGAAAAAACTACTTAAAAATAAATCAGTGACAAGTAGCTCCCTGACAAGTAGCTCATAGCAAGGTTTGAGTACTGTTGTCTTTTGTGCTAAGGCTTTTATTTAATAGCCCATGTAGTATGGGAGCTACATTGTCTGGTCACACAGGATAATTCTGTTCAAGCACTGTTTTACTTAAAATTGTATTTTTAAATTAGTCTAATATATAGCGGGTTTCCATAAGGCATTTTCATAGGTCCTTAATTTGAATGCTACCCACTATCCCCTCTTCTCTCCCATTCCCACACAGTATTTTAATACTCAGTGTCACCTTCTGCTCTTCCATTTCACATGTATCCCACTATACCTCTATTTTTTTCAGCCTTGATGTGAAGCTGTAAAATTCTATATGACTCTTTGTACGTGCTTCTTTTCATTTTCTCTGACCTTTACCCCCTAAGTCATCTGGAATCTCATGCCTCTCATTTCTTCAGCAATCTCACCCCCAGTATTCCATTTCATGATTTTTCAGTTTACCTATATCCTCCTATCCCTCTCACTTAATATATCTTCTGCAAGTTTCCCTTTCTAGCTTCCTGTTTTCTGCTTGCATTCCAAGTTAAACGTACAAAACAAAAAATTCCATGCTACCTTCTCCACATGAGAAAGAGTATGTGACATGTGTCTTTCTGAGCTTGAGTTATCTCACAGAGTAACATGTTCTCCAGTTTTATGCATTTCCCTGGAAATTTCATGATTTTATTTTACTCCATAGCCAAGTTTAGGTGTATAGGTATTACATTTTTCTTATCCATTCATTAATTGACAGATATCTAGGCAGATTCCATTTCTTAGCACTTCTGAATATACCAGGAACAAAGACAGATGCTCAGCTGTCTCTGTAGTAGAATATATAGTCTTTTGGGTATTTCCCTAGGTCAGGAATGACATAGTTGGGTACATGGAAATTCTAGTTTTAGTCATTTTAAAAAAATTCCAGACTGATTTTCAAATTGGATGCACTAGTTTACACTCCCTTCAAATGTGAATAAAGTTCTTCTTTCAGTACAGTCATGTCAGTTTTTGTTGTCATCTATATGGCCATGATGATTGGGGTGAGATGGAATCATACAGTGACATTAAATGAGAATTCTGTAGTGAGTAAAGATGTTTGATACTTCATGTTCAGACATTTACAAAAACAATATTTTATTAATATTGTTTCTCAATTACCTATATGTATTAGTCAGGGTTCCCTAGAGTCATAGAACTTAAGGAATGTCCCTATACTTAGTGAATTTAATGTGATGACTTACAGTCTGTAGTACAATTACCCCAACAATGGTCAGCTGTGAATGAGAAGTGCAATAATCTAATAGTTGTTCAGTCTCCCAAAACTAGTTGTTTCAGCTGGTCTTCTGTAGAAGTGGGTTCCAGCAGATGTGCTGCCAAATAAATGCAAGCAGGAAAAAAAGAATGTATCTTTCTTCTTCCAATGTCCTTATGTAGGTATACAGCAGAAGGTGTGCCCAGATTAAAGGTGTATGCTACCACACCTGGATCTGGGATTTGCTTTGTCCCAGGCTGACCTTGAATTTAGAGATCTCTTTGCCTCAGTCTCCTGGGGGAAAAAAAGGCATGTACTACCTTGCCTGAGCCTAAGCTTTTCATAGATACTATGCCTCAAGATCTCCATGCCAAGATCCAGGTCAGAAACTTATGTCTTCCAGACTCAAGATCTGGATCACAGGTGAGCCCTCCAATTCTGGATTGTAGTTCATTCCAGATATAGTCAAGTTGACAACCAGGAATAACCATTACACCATACAAGTTTTCGTTTTCTTTTTTCTTCTCCCTTTATTGAATATTTTATTTATTTACATTTCAAAGGATTTACATTATCCCTTTTCCTGGTTTCCCCTCCAGAAACCCCCTATCCCATTTCTACCTCCCCTCCTCTGCTTCTATGAGTGTTCCCACACACACTCTGGCCTTCTCACCCTGGCATTCTCCTACACTGTGGGGTCATCAAGCCTTCCCAGGCCTCTCCTCCTATTGATGCCCAACAAGGCCATCCTTTGCAACATATGCAGTTGGAGCCATGGGTCACTCCATGTGTACTATTGGTCGGTGGTTTAGTCCCTGGGAGATCTGGGGGGAGGGGGGTGTCTGTTTGGTTGATATTGTTGTTCTTCCTATGGGGTTGCAAACTTCTTCAGCTCCTTCAGTCCTTTATCTAACTCCTCCATGGGGACCCCGTGCTCAGTCCAATATTTGGCTGCAAGCATCCTTCTCTGTATTTGTGAGGCTCTGGCAGAGCCTCTCAGGAGACAATTATATCAAGCGCCTGTCAGCAAGTACTTCTTGGCATCCACCATAGTGTCTGGGTTTGGTGTCTGTATATGGGATGGATCCCTAGGTGGAGCAGTCTCTGGATGGCCTTTCCTTGAGTCTCTGCTCCATACTTTGTCTCCATATTTCCTCCTGTGAGTATTTTGTTACCCGTTTTAAGAAGGACTGAAGCATCTACACTTTGGTCTTCCTTCCTCTTGAGCTTCATGTGGTCTGTGAATTGTATCTTGAGTTTTCCAAGCTTTTGGGCTAATATCCATTTATCAGTGAGTGAATACCACGTGTTTTCTTTTGTGATTGGGTTACCTCACTCAGGATGATATTTTCTAGTTCCATCCATTTGCCTAAGAATATCATGAATTCATTGTTTTTAATAGCTGAGTAGTACTCCACTTTGTAAATGTACCATATTTTCTGTATCTATTCTTCTGTTGAAGGACATCTGGGTTCATTTCACCTTCTGACTATTATAAAAAAGACTGCTATGATCATAGTGGAGCATGTGTCCTTGTTATATGTTAGAGTATCTTTTAGGTATATGTCCAGGACTGGTATAGCTGGATCCTCAGGTAGTACTATGTTCAATTTTCTGAGGAACCACCAGATTGATTTCCAGAGTGGTTGTACCAGCTTACTATCCCACCAACAAGAGGAGTGTTCCTCTTTCTCCACATCCTCACCAGCATCTGCTGTTACCTGTGTTCTTGATCTTAGCCACTCTAACTGGTTTGAGGTGGAATCTCTGGGTTCTTTTGATTTGTATTTTCCTGTTGACTAAGGGACATTTCTTTAGGTGCTTCTTGGCCATTTGCTATTCCTCAGTTCAGAATTCTTTGCTTAGCTCTGCACCACATATTTTAATACGATTATTTGATTTCTGGAGTCTAACTTTATGATTTCTGTGTATATATTGGATATTAGCCTTCTATCAGATGCAGGATTGGTAAAGATTTTTATCAATCTGTTGGTTGCCATTTTGTTCTGTTGACAGTATCCTTTGCTTTATAGAAGCTTTGCAATTTTCTGAGGTCCCATTTCTCAATACTTGATCTTAGAGCATAAGCTATTAGTGTTCTGTTCAGGACACTTTCCCCATACAAGTTTTCTACATTTTACTTTTGTAAAAATTTTTAAATTATAAAAAATCAAATTTTTGGAAACTCCATTTTCACTTAGTGTTACACATAATATCTCTTATAGCATGAAAATCTAAGATGAAAATTTTTTTTATAAATTTTACTTCTGAAAATATTCTCTGATGAAGAGGAAACAAAATAGTTGTGAGAGATGGAGAGAGGGACATCCCTGGGTAAGAAGGGGTGAGGAGGAGAACAGGGATGGTGATCAAGTATAGGGAGAGAAGGTATGGCAGAGGGCTCGGATTGAGAATGATAATCAATAGGGGACATGTCTGGAGGTAACTGGAGACTTGGACTGGGGAGGTTCTGGACAGTCTATAAAGGTGGCCCTATCTGAGACTTCCAGCTGTTGGGTTTATGGAGACTGAAGTGGCCACCTTCTGTAGCCAGGTAGGATTCCAGTGGAAGGACCCACCCACAAAGCCTTCAACTCAAACTTTGGCATGGCTGGCTATCCAATGACTGGGCCAACTTGAAACACATCCTATGTAAGACAGCTAATCTCTGACATTATTTATGATACTCTGCTATGCTTGCAGATAGAAGACTAGCATAACTCTCTTCTGAGAGGCTTGATCCAGCAATGCATGGAAACAGACACAAAGCTCCACAGGCAAGCATTAGGTGATGCTCAAGGATTATTGTAAAAGAGTGGGGAAGAAAACTGAGCAAGCTGGAGGGGTTGAGGACACTATAAAAAAAAAACTCACAGTGTCAAGTAACCTGGGCCCATGGAAGTTGGAAGAGACTGAACCACCAACCAAAAGCATGCATTTGTAGCAGATGTACAGCGTGGTCTTTATATGGGTCCCCTAACAATTGGAGCAGGGACTGTCTTTGACTCAGTTGCCTCATATTTGATCCCCTTACTCTAATTGGACTACTTAGTTGGGTCTCAGTGGGAGAAGATACACTTAGACCTATAGCAACTTGTTCCAAGGTGCTTCCAAGGATAAAAGAAGAATTTAATGGAGGAAGGGATTTGTAAGGTTGGGACTGGGAAGAGAGGAGGGAGAGGAATGTTGTGGGTGGGTGTCATTTGGATGCAAAGTGAATAAATAAATATATAAATAGACAAAATTTTGTGACAAATTGAGTCAAGCATTTTACAAGTTATTATTATAAAATTTTGCTATATCTATAGCTGATGCCTTTTGTGAAGTATTAAATAAATATTAAAATATAATTTCAGACAAATCTTAATTTAATTTTAAATGTATACTGAGCCATTTTTTCTATATTTTCTGAAATATTGGAAGCTTTCCAGACTCACATAATAAAACTAAACTATGATTTCATAATATTTACAGAATTCAACATACTTTGCCTCCTTCTTTTCTTATAGTGAAATAGGTTTATTTTTTCATATAATACATTCTGACTAAACTTATCCCCTCCCTCTACTTCTCTCAGTTCCTTCCCACTTCCCTCTGATTGACACACTTTCTGTTTCTTATTAGAAAGCAGTAACCTAAGGAATAATAGTTAAAAATTAAATAAGCTAATTTAATACAAAATCTAATGAAGATAAGTCCAAACAACTAAACAAGAAAAAGATCCAAAGAAAAAGCACAAAAATCCATATAGACACAGACACACATGCTTGTACACACAGAAAACTCATAACCCCCGCCCCCGAGTTAGAAATTGTAATATATATATATATATATAACGATTTAAAAAAACTGAATTAACATTATGAAACAATGAACCTCCAAAGTTGCCCTTCCGTTTGTCTTCTGTTTGCCATCTACGACTGGGCATTGAACCTACCACAAAGAGTAGATTGTTTCCACAGTGAGACTCCTTTGGAGAAAACTAATTTTTCATTTGTAAGTGGTTATTAACTGGGGTTAGTGATGGCTCTGGGTTAGGGATGAGGTCCTGTATCCACTTCTTTTTTCAATTCAAAGACTCCATCTGGTGAAGACCCATGCAGGCCTTGTATATAGGACCTCTGTCTCTGAGAATTCATATTTGCACTAACACTGCTGTGCCTAGATGAGCTTGATTTCTTGATGTCCCCCAATCCCTCTGATCTTAAACAATTGTCATCTTCTCTTACCATGGTTCCTTGCACCCTGAGAGGAGGTATTTAATGGAAACACCCTTTTTAGGTCTCCATATCTCTTAGGTCTTGAAACACTCACGTGTTTCAAGGTCTCCATATCTCTGTGTAGTGTTTAGTTGTCAATGATTGGATTTATTCCCATCTGCTAAAGAATGAATCTTCTCAGATGATTGCTGCACAATGAACTGATCTATAAGTATAGCAAAATGCCATTAGGAATCATTTTATTGCTATGTTCCTTTAGCAGAACAGTAATATTCGGTTTTTCCTATGTTCCTCTCCTATTAAGTCTCAGGTTCTTAGGCACCTGAGTAGTCTTGGGTACAGGCTCCAACTCATGAAGTGGGCCTTCAGGCAAATCATATATTGAATGCTTACTTCCACAAATTTTGCACAACCTTTGCACTAGGGTATCTTGCAAGTAAACTCTTGTATATTCAAAAGTTTGGAACCAGGTTAGTGTTTTTGTTCAATCAAGTTAATACTGCTCTATTTAAAATAATCAGTAGTTGGAAACAACATAGATGCCAATTAACAGATGAGTGAATAAAAAAGTGTGATACATTTATACAATGGACTATTATTCAGCCCTTAAAAAATTAAATCATGAACTTTGCGGGTTAATGGATGAAAGGAAAACAAAGATCATCCTAGTGTGCTAACTCAGGCTCACAAAGACAAACATGGTATGCATTCATTATGCATGGATGCTAACTGTTAATTCACTAGTAAACAAGCTAGAAACCATATAACCACAGAGGTTAGGTAGACAGTAAGGTCATGAGGTAGGGTTTTGTTGTTGTTGTTGTTGTTAGAAATCCAGACCCTGTGAATTTTTGGTTCAGAGAATTTTAATTAACACATCTATTTCAAAATGGTTTACAAGTCTGCTTAAATTGCTTATCTGATCTTAATTTAACTTTGGTAAGTAACATCTATTGATCAAATTATCCATTTGTTTTAGATTTTCCAACTTGGTGGCATATATATCTTTAATGTATGTCTTTATAATTTTCTGAATTTTCTTGGCTTTGTCATTATACCCCCTTTTGTCTGTATCTTTGTTAGTTTATCTCTTTTATCTATCTTTATTTAATGTGGCTGAGAGTTTGTCTAGCTTAAATAAAGTACTCTGGTTCATTAATCTTTTGTGTTGATTATTTTGTTTATTCATTTCTACTTTATTGATTTCAAACCTGAGTTTGATTATTCCTTAACATCTAGGTTTTTTTTGTGTAATTTTCTCCTTTTGTCTTATAGATTCTTGAGGTATGCTATTAAGTTACTAATGGCTCTCTAATTTATTTATGTAGGCAATTATTCACAGGAAATTCACTCTTAGAAGTATCTTCATTGTGTTCTATAAGTTTATTTTAATTTTTATCCAAGTATAGAAAGCTTTTCAATTTTTTTCCTGACTTCTTTTTTAACCCATTTTTCATTCAGTGATGAGTTGTTCACTTTCCAAAAGTTTGTGTTGTTTCTTCTGTTGCTAATATCCAGCTTTAATCTGTGGTGCTCAGAAAACATAAAGAGTGTTATTTCAAATTTCTTGTTTCTGTTAAAAGTTGCTTTGTATATGAGTACATGATCAGTTTTGGAGAAATTTCAAAGAACTGATGATTAAAAAACAGTATATCCTTTTGTATTTGAGTGAAATTTTCTATAAATATCTGTTAGGTCCACTTTTTATGACATCAGTTAGCATTTTTGTCTTGGTGAAATAGCTATTGGTTAGAATTGGGTATTAAATCACCCACTATCATTGTGAAGACTGGTATGTTATTTAAGATGTAATAATATCTTCTTTATGAACTTGTATACTCTTGTGTTTGTTGCAAAGATATTTTATATTATCTTGGTGGATTTTTCCTGTGATTAGCACATAGTGATCTTCCTTATCTATTAGTTTACTTTAAAGTTTATTTTGTCAGATTGTAGCTTTAATTTTTTCAAAGAACAACTTTTAATGATGGTTCTTAAGTGCTTTACCAAAGGTAGTGCAAAAGAAAGGATATGGAGTTAGTAGACCTGTTTCGAAATTATTCTTTAGAGCAAATCCCATTTGCATCATCAGGAAATCAGTAGTTTAGTTCACTGGTCAGCAGCTGCAGCTCAACCACTTGCAAATACTTCATGGATATACCAACAATCCAGTTCAGAAGAGTCAGGATAAAAAACACAAAGTAGCAGCAGTGGCTTGACCAAGTGCTGAATTGATGAATTGATATGAGTCAGCAAAAGGGGCCAGGACCAATGGGGACACCAGAAGTTCATTGCTGTCCCTCTCTCAGGGAAGCAAAGATCAGCAAAGGGGTGAAAACAGTAAAGTTTTGCACCGCGAGCTCTACAAGCAAGTCTCGTTCACAGTCCCTTGAGTCCTATTTATACTCCCTCCAAACACCATGTGTCCTCCATGGGTCTTGCCTCAGCTCCTGAGTTTATATCAGTCAGGATTACTCTGCCAATCAACATGACTCCAGGGAAGTGGTAAGAAGCCATCAACACACCAGCAGAATTATTTTTGGTGTATTTCTCTTTATGGAGTTCCAACAAATGGAGCTCAACTACCCAATGTAAGGTGGAGCAATGCATGCATATCATTACTGAAAAATACTTCATCACATGTCTTTTCACACTCTTGCTTTAGCAGAACATCCTTTCACCTGTATCTGCTTCAGGAAAACATGCCTTCTCATGTTTGACCCAGCAAAACACCATCCAACACAACTGACCTTCCAAAGAACACTTAGGAAAATGGGCAGGGCTGAAGACATTCTCAGGAGGGAGGACATCAGAGTCTGCTACCAGGATCTACTTCGTCCCCTAGGTATATGGGCAGAGATGAAGGAGAGTCCACAGCAGTAGTTTCCTTCAGAACTAGGAATATAGCTAAGCAATTGATGTTGAAGGAGAGATAGGATAGTGAAGATCTAAAGATTACCTATCTGTTTCCCTGGCCTATCTGCTTCCCTGCCACATAGCCAGAGAGTTCACAGAAAGTGCCTGTGGAAGATGGCAGCTGAGTCAAAGAAATGGGGTGGTGAATGAGACTATGGGAGAACTATTGATCTGATGGAGATTTGGGCTAAGAAGTAGGGGAGACTGCAGCAAGTAGTCTGCCCAAATGCTGAGAATGATAGTGAGAAACTGGATTTGGAGAACAGAAGGAAGAGCAAATGTCTGAAGATCCCCTATATCCTATACCTTCTATTGACATATCTTCAATAACAAGAAAAAAGACAGCATCCAGGCTATGCTCTGCTGTAGTTATCTTACTTGATACATGATAAAAAAGTTAAGAATCATTTTTAGTCAAAAGCAAAGATGTTTAAATTTAATTCCTGATTGTAAGTTGGTAGATTTAGTAAAATATGGGAATACTTTAAAAACTTGGAGAATTTTAGCATAGAATTATAGTAACTCTGATACTATAGTATCCACACTGCCTTTTTCCTACAATATTTTACTGAGAAGTTCATTGTTAATTATGTGCTCTCCTGGAAGACAAAGTTCACATTCATAATGGCTACTACTTAGGAAACCCACTTGCCCTTGTGAGCATCCATATTCTTTGTTTCATATGTGGCCTATGGCCCACTGCTTACTCTGCTGTTTCTAACATCCATTGCACCTTTATGAGCCTAGTTAAAAACAAGGCATCTATCCAGGGGTGCTGCCTGTCCTTTTTCTATTCTCAAATTATCAAAAATGTGCATACACCAAGAAACCAGACAATGTTGCCCACTACCTGAACCTGCACATGGATGGCACTGCCGCTACTACAGCCCTCAACCCAAGGTCATGTTCCTTTGTCACTCTAGATTTCCTTAACAAAACCCAACTTCAAATATAAAATAAATTATCAGCATCTATATGGCAGAGCATAACAGCTAACATCACTGAATTTAGGAACCAGGGAGGAAGAGAAAAGAAAGATCCAAAAACACAATCTACAAAGACTAATTCTCCATGTCCTACTTCCTACAAGTACTTACTGTTTCTTAAGAGTCCAATTAAACTTGAATTCCTTAATGGACTTTCAACTGGTTGTTTTCACCAATCACTTCTCATTAGCTCCACAAGTTGGGGAAGCAAGCTGATATCACCTGAACACTTTACAAACACACTTCATAGCCAAACCATAATATTTCTGCTAAGTGAAATTCTACTTACACTGAATTCTCAATATTTGATTAGTCAATCTAATAACAACCTATGTACTTTGCACATATAATTCAGGTTATGAACATTAAGATATGTACTTTATGATAAATTATATAAGTGGGCCCATTACTACAAACATTTCAAGCAAATTCCTCTTACTGGACCCAGGGGAGAGTTGCAACAACAAAAGGGAAGCAGAAGAAAGATGAGACTGAAGAGGTGTTTGAAACCAAAACTGGACTCAGATCATCATTTCTGACATTAAATATGGAGGAAGAATCTATGGGAATAGAGTTCAGAAAATCATTTGTCTGGTATGCATGAAGAGCTTTCCTGGAGAAAGTAAATACAAATACTCTCTAACAGTTGGAAATCTGAAGGGAAAGGCAAATGGAGTATAAGAACCTTTTTGAACAACCTATGATGGGCAAAGTCACCACTACAGCCTCTGGAAAATCTTCTCAACACCTTGAATTTGGCGCTGTGGAACCCAACTACAAGAAGATGCACCACCTACATTTGATTGATAAGACACAGGACTGTACTGACAGATCGCTATTGTCTAAATCTGCAATACTTGAGATAAGTGATAGCATCAGTAGTAAGTTAATATATTCACTGTAGAATACATTCAAATGATGTTCTGAGAAAAAGAAGCATTTCAATCCATTGGAATACGCAGAAATGTTTCTTAATTCTCAATGTGCATATTGTCCACATAAAGGTAATGGTTTCAGATCTACAAGGGCTTCTCTTTATGAAACTAAAACCAAAGCCTAAAAGGATCATCACAAGGTATCATCACACCATTATTAACAGAAGCTACTAACAACAGCAACAGAACGGTAGTTTCCAAATAAGTCCTCTGTTCCATTTAAGTTCTAGTGTGGTCTTTAATGCAGAAGAGAAGTCTCCTAACATCCAGCATCCCTAACTTCTCAAGAAATAAAAAGATACTTTTAGAGTTCTGGTTGATGGACACTTTCAGTCATATTATTAGGAAGCAGATTTTGGTATCTGAAAACAACAGGCACAGCCATTCCTGTGTGCTGAAGAGAAAAAAATTAACACAAATGTTCCTGACAGCTGAGGCTGAGCTATTAAAAACTGTGGGAATGCTCGCAGCAGAGACGCTACCAAAATAGACTGCACCCTTTAAGTGAAGAATGACAACTTGTAAGAAATCTCTCTGCTTCACACTCACCCCCATCCATGGCCCAGTTTCTGTTTCATATGGTATGTAGCATATTTTCTACCTATGATTTTCCTAACAAGTATTGATTTTATATAAACATCTTTAAATTTTGCTAGAAACTTGCTTAGAAAGAAAAAAAACCACCTTCTAATGGTATTCTTATTTACCAAGTGTTCTAAAAGGTCATTTTATTGTATCTCTTAAATAATCAAAATACTTAAACAAAGAACTGGAAATGTCAAGTCTCTAACCTAAACTGACATTCCTTAAGACGAGTCTAAGATGAAAGTATAATGAACAAGGCCTTTCGCCATTTGTGGACTCGACAGCCATCGATCAATGAGCAGTTACTGCATTGTAAGCACTGAAATATGGGGTATATGGTTCTTTCATGTTCTAGATGAAGAAGCGATAAGCTGGTGAAAGCTGCATAGTCCCAGAAATAAAGACAAAAACCATAGGAAAAGGTGTAATATGGGTGGTCACAAGAGGAGCCATATACCAGGTGGAACACAAGAGCTCCATAAGTGATACAAACAGCTTAGTGAGGAAGTGCCCAGTACAATTCTGAGGGTCTAGAATGTCTGCCTAGGAGTTATTATCAGAAATCTCTCTTGAGTGCATGGGGAAGTACTATTGGCACTAAGTGTGAATGTTTATCCAAAATCCTGAAATAGAAGCCTCAGATGTCCAAATGAAGAGAAGCTGATTCCAATTCAATTTAATCCTCTTGCCTTTTCATGCAAAATACTGTGTAATATAAGCATACCATCCTTCCTTCTCATGCTCAGTGGAACTTTAGAAATAGGCACTAAAGAACCTGTTCTCCAAACCCTTTTAAGTATTTTATTTTATTTTTCACTGTATGTGTTTTACATGTTTATAGGTTCTTGGCCTTCCGGTAAGTCTGTTTAACACCAGCATCTAATCTTCTGAGACTGGCGTTACAGATGGTTATAAACCTATCTTCTGGTACCGAGAATTGAACCAGGGTATTCTGTAAGGAACATTATTAGCTGTTGAGCCATCGCTCCAGACTCCAGATAATTTCTACACAGGCTCTCCAGAAAGCCAGTGTTCTATATTCTTAACATGAAGGAAAAATACTTTTAAAAGGAGTGTCCTAAGCCAGTCTTAGCTAATAAGCATTGGATTTATTTGTTAGACTTTTGAGAAGGTAATTTAGTAATTAAGAAAAGAGATCCTTAAATAATATAGTTAAACTGAATGCAAATATACACGGGTACACATATTCTTAGTCTCCTTCCCAATTTTACCCAAGGCTGACCTATGGAAATGTTAGTGAAAGATCTTATTCATGAGGCTTAGATTCACTAGTAATGGGGGGAAGAATATTATACATAGAAAACTACCCTCCATCTCCCTGCTGGGGGCATGCAGAAACGCATCAAAACCCCACTCAGGATATCCAGTGATATTTCTGAGTCTGTGGGAAGGGAGAATGGTTTGCTTGCTTGCTTGCTTGCTTGCTTGCTTGCTTGCTTGCTTGCTTGCTTGCTTGCTTGTGTGTTTTGTTGTGGATAGGGGATGGGAGAGACATAGATAGAGATTTATTACAAATATTTCCAGATCTCTAGTATTTCTGCAGTGTAAGGTGCCAATGTGGCAGGACCCTAAGGTCACCTTCAGTGCAATGCTTTCCCAGGAGGACTCCCAGAACTCAGAAAGTCATTCTTCTTCCAGTCACAGGGTCTGGTTGTGAAAGGACACAGCCACAAGCTAGCAAAAAGAAGAGGCTCACCAAGCAGAGTCCACAGGAGTCCCAGGTGCAGTTTCCATTTCTTTCTCTCAGTGGAGTCATACAGATGGCTGCTGTGGTTTAATGGGAAATGCTCCCTGTAGGCCCATGGGTATGAACATTGAGTTCTCTGCTAGCAGCACTGTTCTGGGAGCTTGTGAAACCTTTAGAAAAAAGAGCCTCACTAGAGGAAGTAGAAACACCAGGACAAGCCTTGAGGCCTTATTGCCCTGTGCCACTTCTTGTCCCAACTCTGCTTCCAGATTTGCAGAGTTATAAGCAAGTAACTGCAGCACTGAGATGGCCCCTGCCAAGAACATCCTTTCATCATGGATGGTAATACTGTATCACTAAGACAATGTGACAAAATAAACCTCTCCTCTAGTAAGTTGTTTCTTGACAGGTATTTGGTCACCATAACTAGAAAAGTAACTAAAATAATGGCTCTGTCCTAATTAGAGTTATTGTTGCTGTGATCAATTGCCCACAATCAAAATCAACTCAAGGAGTTTATTTGGTTTACATTTCTAAATCATTGCTCGTCATGGAAGGAAGTCAGGGCAGAAACATAAGCAGGATAGGGACATGGAGGAAGGAACTGATACAAAGTCTATGGAGGGGTGCTGCTGACTGATTTCCTCTACATAGGTTGTTCTTATAGAATCCAGAACCACTAGCCAAGGGGTGGCACCACTCACAGTGAGTTTAGCCTTAGATTTTATTTTCCTAATTCAAGTTCCCTCCTTTCATATCACTCTAGCTAATGTCAACTTAACATAAAAGTAGCCAATGTGAAAATGTGCATTTTCAAAGCAGAAGAACTTGCAAACTTTAGTGTTCAGAGTTTTATTGAGGCATGGAAATATAGCATAACTCCAACTGCTTCCTGATTGAGTGTCCTGTCACTAGCCCCACAGACGTAGATGTAGGGTACTACATGATCCAACTAGCCCTACTGTGAATCATATTCCTAGCATAGAGTATCACACATAAACCTAGGCACTAGACAGAGTCTAAGTTTTATTAACAGGATATCCCAAGAGCTTAAGAGATTATCCTGTAGAAGCTAATAGAAGGCTAGACCATTGTTTTGGAAAAGTTAAGATTTTATTGAAAACTGAACAGATGAATCTGTTAGTATCACAAAAACAATCAGTATAGTTTGTTGTTGTTGTTGTTGTTGTTGTTGTTTTAGCATTTGATTAACTTAACAAAGTGAAATTTCATCTTCCCCCAAGGATCCAGCAACCTGATGATGCTATAAGCAGTGTGTGGGATATTCTGAAACTTTTCATTTTAATTATAATATGTAATTAATATGTGATATAATTGACTTCAATTATGTTTTAGTGGGTCCTTATGGCTCCACATAGCATAACAGCTCCACAGTGGTGAGATCAAGTCTCAAACTTTATGGGCTTCTAAGTAGGTCCATAGGTCAGTCCCTAGTCACAATAGGTAAGTGATCCCCACTGTCAGCCCATTTGTAATAAACTTTCCAACCAAAGGAGAAGATGAGAAGAAGTGTGAGATTTGGAACACATAAACCTCTGTTGAATGCCTGGATGACGTGAAACAACTGCAAAGTGAACTAGAATCTTATCTTCTAACTATAAGTTATAATCAGAATTATAACCAGAGGTGATGACCAGAATTATATAGCTTTGATGACCAAGCCAAACCCAGAAACAGTCTCGTCAGTACAACCTCACATATGTCAGCGTTATGAGACTGTTTGCATTATCAGCCCCAAGGGAAAAGAAAGAAGAGTGGGATGAGCAGGCTCAGCAGTGTCTGCGTCATTAAGCTCTCTCCAAGGAAGTGACAAAATGACTAGTGGCTATATTTTTAAACCAAATCTAGAGAGCCCTCAAGTTTGAGTAAAACTGTTATTTGAGTGCCTGTCTTCTCAGCCACCACCCCCATACATATGTTGAACACATTATACCATCAACAGAGCATTTTTAAATATAAAAAGCAATACTGATTTTGTATCGTGCACATCAAGAAGTCCAGATTAAAAATGGAATTCTAGTCGAAAAGTTCAAAAAAGGACAAATGCACTACATGTAATTTCCTCAAATTGGAAAATATGAAAAAGTGTATTATTGCCTTGCATGCTAAGCCACACAACTTGAAACTCTAATGCCTTCTAAGATAACGGCACAAATCACATGTCAATTTCCTGACTCCCATAGGTAGTAGTTTGGATAATCTGCAACAATTGCTTAATATTTTTCAGAGACTAATTTTTTTCTTTTGTGAAAGAGTGTGATTACCAGATCAATTTAGTTTTTCTTACCTGACCTGATGAGCAGAAGGGATGATGCACAAACATGAAGCCTGGTGTCCAACAGGTTTTAAATCATGACCCACAGAGCTGCCCAATAACAACCTGGGAAATGAGGACCAGGTCTTGAAAATGCTCAGTTAAGATGAAGTGCTATGGGGGATTACTTTAAAATGTAGCTTCTATAGTTTATTTATGAGTATAAATAGATATGTTAGATAATTCCTGCTAAGGTGTGCTGTGGCTTGGGAGGCAGAGCCAGGCGGATTTCTGAGTTTGAGGCCAGCCTGGTCTACAAAGTGAGTTCCAGGACAGCCAAGGCTACATAGAGAAACCCTGTCTCAAAAAACCAACCAAACAGACAGACAAACAAACAAACAAACAACAAAAAAAAAAACCCTATTTTCATCTTAAGGGAAAAACTGAAGACTTTCCATGCTAATTGTGCCTTTAAGGTACATAATGTCAGTTGTCTACATGACATTGTGTCCTTTCTACATATATCTAGATTTTGCTGAGTAATACTATGTCTACTTTTGGGAACTTCCCACCTAACACGTAGAAGCCATTTAACCCAGTCCTGCTGGCAAACCAGCTATAAAGATATTTCTTCAGAAAAACGCCCCAGAATCTTGTCTTTCCGTTCTAGGTAAAGTAAATCCCACAAATTCTATCTTACTAGTTCTTACTTTGAACATAAAAATAATCTCTGGAGTTACAGCTACCATTTTGAGATTATGAGGTGACTAAATGATGAAAAACAGAAGATAGAGACACGGAAAAAGATGAACCATGTGTCTTTTGTCAGTGGGGACACACTTGCTGCCACCACAAGAATCCCTGAACCATAGTGGGCAGTGACGGCTGCACTCTATAGCAGTCACGTGGCACTTCGCCCATCACCATGGCACAGAGAAGAGAACTTGGCAGAAACACTCACTCTTAAAGGTTCCTGCCCCAAAATAGCACAAGCTACATCTGCTCCCATCCCAATGGTTAAAGCACATTACGTAACTATACCTCACATCCAGGAGGAAACTAGCAAAATCATACCATGTGTCAAAAAGGAAGAAAATCAAAACATTGATTAACAGCTTCGATGAACAGTTACAATTTTCCTTATGTGAGGAAAAATATATCCTGTTTGTTGAGTCACTTTGGATTGGATTTCCTATAACTTCTAACCAAAAAAAAAAAAAAAAAAATTAGTCAATAAGCCTTCAAATTGTCTGAATTGCTAAGATTGCCTATGTAAAAGTCTATAAAATTACATAGCATTGTTTTGGTCTTGCTTACACAGCCTTTTCTAGGAAAGACATTTTCACAACAGGCTTCCTGGTATTCTGACATTTACAAGCTTTCTGTCTCTCTTCCATAATGCCTCCTGAGTCACAGAAGCAGGAGCTGTGATGTAAATATATCCATTAGGGCTAGGCTGCCCTTGATCTGTTGATCTCTGCACTGTAACCACTTATGGGTTTCTGTGATTGTCTCCAATTTCTATGAAGGGAAGATTCTATGAAAAGGGGCAGTAGCTACATATATCTGTGTATATAAGAATAAGATTTGAAATGTAGTAAGGAATAATGCTGGTTTGGCAAAGTGGTGGTAGTAGATTATTTTCTAAGGTCCATGATCTCACTATTCTCAGGCAATTGAATGGGTTCTCAAGTACTTTCCAAGTACTATTGTTTTTCTCTTAAGTGGATCTTACATCCTAGTAGACAGCTTTTAGTTACTACCATGCAAGTGCCTAAGTGTCCCTAATTCAGCAATGGGGACTTACCTTAAAGTTCTGAAAGGAGTCACTTGGGCTACCCTGGCAGAAGGAAGTCTCGATATCAAAAGACATCCTAATGTACAGTGAGGAAGTGTCATGAGATCCAACACTAGCCAAGGAATTCTACATAATTTATGACTGCTGGGAGAGGGAAAATTACCCCCTTCCTGGAATGGGCCCCTGTAGTAGTTTAAAAAAGAATGGCTCTCATATAGATTCAGTCTTTAATTCACAGTTTGCGTCACTCTTTGGGAATAATTAAGAAGTATGGCCTTGTTGGAAGGAGTGCATCACTGGGCTAGGAGCTGAGGTTTCAAACACCTACACCATTCCTAGATAGCTCTCCCTGATTCATGGCTTATGGATAAGCTCTCATCTAATGTTCCAGTACCACAGCAGCCAGCAGCTGTGCTCCCCACCATAATTATAACTCTCTGGAGCTGCGAGCCCAAAATTAAAGGCTTTCTTCTATAACTTGCCTAGCTCATGGTGTCTTGTTACAGTAATGGAAAAGTCACTAAGAGAGAATCTAGTACAAAGATGGGGTATTGTTGTGGCCACTCTGGCCATGCTGCTTTGGGATTTCAGGGTGGACCATAGGAAAGATTTTGGAACTTTGGACTAAGAAAGTGCTTGAATACTATAAGCAGGGTTTAACAGACTATTCTATTAAGAGTTTGGAAGAAAGTAGTGCTAAAAGCAATGTAGCTAGGTAAACCCAGCTCAAGAGATTTCATAGTAGAACAATATTAGCAACTGGGCTAGTGGCCATTCTTGAAATATTTTGGCAAATAATGTTGCTTTCTTTTGTGTATGTCAAAAGAATATGCCTCGGGCTAAATTGAAATTTTTAATTAATTTCCTTGCTGGAGGACGTTCCAAGACAGCCTAATATTGATTCTGTCATATGTGTATTAGTAATCATTCCTATGGGAGTGTGCAAGGAAAAGAACAAGCAAGGCAAAAAGAAAAAACACAACATGGAGTTTGAAGCAAAAGAAAGACCACCAGGAAATGTAGAGCTGTAGTCAAGGCTTGTGCTGGAAGAGGTAAGACTAAAGACAGCTGGGTTCTGAAATGAAATAAAGGGAGAGAAAGACAACACCCAAGTAAGCTTTCAACAATTAAAAAAAAAAAAGAAAGAAAAGACCTGAGGACCTTTCTACCCCTAAAACAACACTACAAGGGAAAGTTTCTGCAAATATAGGGGGTCAGGATCCACCCAAGTGATCAGCCAAACTTGATAGGATTGTGCACATGTTCTGACTTTAGAGTCATGCAGGATACACAAGTAAAGGAATCATGGAATCTTCCTTTGCAGTTGAGGAGAGCTTCTGAGTCCACGCATGCAGCAGGGAATTCCTTGAATGGAGATCCTGAGATGCCATTGCATAGAGCTGTGAAACTGAAACCTGGATTACACTGGTAAGCTCAAGATTTTAGAGATGCTAGAACCATAAAACATCTTCCAAAGCAAGTTGTAAACATGAGGTGAAATATCTGCTGTAGGAAGCAGAGGCACAAGGGCAGAGCCATCCAAGCGCTTTGACACGAGGTATGAAATTGTAGAATTTGGAGTATTCCTGTTGGGGGGTTAGACTTGCTTTGGTTCACTATTTAATCACTATGACCCCAGTGCTCTTCTTTAGAATGGCAGTGTACATTCTGTGCCATTATATGTTGCCAGATTATAATTGCTTTTGGCTTTAGGGTGTAACTGTTAGTAAACTGCCTTCCATTTCAGAAGAGACTGGATTTTTAGGAAGTGTTGACTGTGAAAGACAATGGGAATATTTGAAATTGGACTAACTTGCATTTTTGCATTATGAAACAGCCAACAGCCTCTGATGGCCATGGAATGGGACATGATGGCTCAAATAAAAATGCTCTATGTGCTTGAATAGTTGACCTCACGTTGATGGGACTGTCTAGGAAGGATTAGGAGTTGTGGTCTTGTTGGAAAAGGTTTGTCACTGGGGACAGGATTTGAGGTTTCAAAAGATTCACCCACAACCCCAGTGGCTCCTTTCTGCTTCCAAGATGCCACTTTTACTTAATAGAAAGTACTCATCCCCTAACCACATACATACCAACAAAGGTATGTTTTATATTTACATGCTTATATTTTTGTGCACATTAATAATAATCAAATTTTAAAAGCCTAACAATTTGAAAATATGCCACATGGGAGGAGTTGAAGGAAGAGTACCTGGGAGAGACAAAAGGGAAGAAAGGAAATGTAAAAAGCCATATCCTCTTGTTTTACTTAAAAATTTATTTAAAGTAAAGATTATATAACAAAGTAGAATTCAGTTCTATTCAGAAGCATTATAGCTTTTTTATTATTATAATTGACCTTCAAATGATTTCTCTTTGAAGAGAGATTTAATGGTAAGCTCTAAAATCAATGCTTTTCAGTTCTTTTCATTTTTTTAGTAGATTTTTCTTTACTTACATTTTTAATGTTGTCCCCGTTCCTAGTTTTCCCTCCAGAGATGCCCTATCTCCTTGCTTCTCCCCCTGCTCACCATCCCACACATTCCCACTTCCTGGCCCTGGCATTCCCCTACACTGGGGCATCAAGCCTTCACAGAACCAAGGGCCTCTTCTCCCATTGATTACCATAAAGGCCATTCTCTGCTACTTATGCAGTTGGAGCCATGAGTCCCACCATGTGTACTCTTTGGTTGGTGGTTTACTCCCAGAGAGCTCTGGGGGGGTACTGGTTGGCTCATATTGTTGTTCCTCCTATGGGGCTGTAAACCCCTTTAGCTCCTTAAGACCTTTCTCTAGATCCTCCATTGGGGACTCTGTGCTCAGTCCATTAGATGGCTGAGAGCATCCACCTCTGTATTTGTTAGGTAGTGGTAGAGACTCTCAGGAGAGAGCTATACCAGGCTTCAGAAAGTACTTGTTGGCATCCACAATAGTGTCTGGGTTTGGTGACTGTATATGGGATGGAAACCCAGGTGAGGCAGTCTCTGGATGGCCTTTCCTTCAGTTTCTGTTCCACAATTTTTCTCTATAACTCCTTCCACGGGTATTTTGTTCCCCCTTCTAAGAAGGACTAAAATATCACACTTTGATTTGCATTTCCCTGATGACTAAGGATGTTGAACATTTCTTCAGGTGCTTCTCAGCCTTTTGAGATTCCTTAGTTGAGAATTCTTATATTGAAGAATGCTCTGTCTCCCATTTTTATAGGGTTATTTGATTCTCTAAAGTTTAACTTCCTGAGTTCTTTTTATATATTGGATATAAGCCATCTATCAGATATAGCACTGGTAAAGATCTTTTCACAATCTGTTGGTTGCCATTTTGTCCTGTTGACAGTGTTCTTTGCCTTACAGAAGCTTTGCAATTTTATGAGGCCCCATTTGTCAATACTTGATCTTAGAGCATAAGGTGTTGGTGTTCTGTTCAGGAAATTTTCCCCTGTGCCCATGTGGTCAAGGCTCTTACTCACGCTTCCTTTTCTATTAGTTTCCAGGTATCTGGTTTTATTTGGAGGTCCTCATCCACTTAAACTTGAGCTTTGTACAAGGAGATAAAACTGGATTGATGTGCGTTCTTCTACATGCTATCCACCAGTTGAATCAACACCATTTGATGAAAATGTTGTCTTTTTTTCCATTGAATGATTTTAGCACCTTTGTCAAAGATCAAGTGACCATAGGTGTGTGGGTTCATTTCTGGATCTTCAATTTTATTCCATTGATCTACCAGCCTCTCACTGTACCAGTACCATGCAGTTTTAGTACAGCTTAAGGTCAAGGATAGTGGTCCCACCAGAAATTCCTTTATTATTGAGAATAGTTTTCCCTATCCTAGGCTTTTGTTATTCCAAGTGAATTTGCAAATTGCTCTTTCTAACTCTTTGAAGAATTGAGTTGGAATTTTGACAGGATTGCATTGAATCTGTAAATTGCTTTCAGGAAGACGGCCATTTTTTCTTTATTAATCCTGACAATCCAGGAGCATGGGAGATCTTTCTTCTAAGATGTTCTTAAATTTCTTTCTTCATACTTGAAGTACTTGTCATGCAGATATTTCACATACTTAGAGTCACACCAAGGCATTTTATATTATTTGTAACCTTTGTGAAAAGTGTTGTTTCCAGAATTTCTTTGTGTAGAGAAAGGTCACTGATTTGTTTGAGTTCATTTTATATCCAGCTACTGCACTGAAGCTGTTTATCAGGTTTAGGAGTTCTCTGGTGGAATTTTTAGGGTCACTTATATATACTATCATATCATCTGCAAATAGTGATATTTTGACTTCTTCCTTTCCAATTGGTATCCCCTTGATCTCCTTTTGTTGTCGAATTGCTCTGGCTAGGACTTCAAGTACTATACTAAATAGGTAGGGAGAGAGTGGGCAGCCTTGTCTAGTCCCTGATTTTACTAAGATTGCTTCAAGTTTCTCTCCATTTAATTTGATGTTGGCTAATGGTTTGCTGTATATAGCTTTTATTATGTTTAGGTATGGGCCTTGAATTCCTGATCTTTCCAAGACTTTTATCATGAATGGGTGTTGGATTTTGTCAAATGTTTTCTCAGCATCCAATGAAATAATCATATGGTTTTTTCTTTGAGTTTCTTAAAATAGTGGATTATGTTGATGGATTTCCATATATTAAACTATCCCTGCGTCCCTGGGGTGAAGCCTACATAATCATGATGGATGATCCTTTTGATGTGTTCTTGGATTCAGTTTTCAAGAATTTTATTGAGTATTTTTTAATTGATATTCCTAAGGGAAATTTGTCTGACGTTCTCTTTCTTTGTTGGGTCTTTGTGTGGTTTATGTATCAGAGTAATTGTGGCTTCATAGAACGAATTGGATAAAGTACCTTCTGTTTCTATTTTGTGGAACCATTTGAGAAGTATTGGTATTAGGTCTTTGATAGAACTCTGAACTGAACCCATCTGGTCCTGGACTTTTTTGTTTGGGAGACTCTTATTGACTGTTTCTATTTCTTTAGGGGATATGGGATATGGGACTGTTTAGATAATTTATCTGATCCTGATTTAACTTTCATACCTGGTATCTGTCTAGAAAATTGTCCATTTCAACTAGATTTTCCAGTTTTGTTGAATATACACTTCTGTATAGTGTGATGATTTTTTGGATTTCCTCAGTATCTGTTGTTATATCTCCCTTTTCCTTTCTGATTTTGTTAATTAGGATACTGTTTCTGTGCCCTCTGGTTAGTCTGGCTAAGGGTTTATCTATCTTGTTGATTTTCTCAATGAGCCAACTCCTGCTTTAGTTGCTTCTTTGTATAGTTCTGTTTCCACTTGGTTGATTCAGTCCTGAATTTGATTATTTCTTTATGTCCACTCCTCTTGGGTGAATTTGCTTCTTTTTGTTCTAGAGCTTTTAGATGTGCTGTCACGCTGCTATTGTATTCTCTCGTCAGTTTCCCTTTGGAGGCACTCAGAGCCATGAGTTTTCATCTTAGCACTGCTTTCTCTGTGTCCCATAAGTTTGAGTATGTTGTGATTTCATTTTCTTTAAACTCTAAAAGTCTAAAATTTTATTTGATATTAGAATGGCTACTCCAGCTGGTTTCTTGGGACCATTTGCTTGGAGAATTGTTTTCCAGCCTTCTACTTTGAGGTTGTGTCTGTCTTTGTCACTCTGGTGCTTTTCCTGTACGCAGCAAAATGTTGGGTCATTTTTATGTTTCCAGTTGTTAGTCTATGTCTTTTTATTGGGGAATTAAGTTAATTGATATTAAGAAATGTTAATGAAAAATGATTGTTGCTTCCTGTTATTTTTGTTGTTATAAGTGGATTTTTTGTGTGTGTGCCTATCTTCCTTTTGATTTGTTAAAATATTATTTTCTTGTTTTTTCTAAGGTGTAGTTTCCCTCCTTTTGTTGGAGTTTTCCATTTATTATCCTTTGAAGAGCTGGATGTGTGAAGAGATATTGTGTAAACTTGTTTTTGTCATAGAATATCTTGGTTTCTCCATCTACAGGAATTGAGAGTTTTGCTGGGTATATTAACCTAGGCTGGCATGTGACATCTGCCCAGGATCTTCTGGCTTTCATAATCATTGGTGTGAAGTCTGGTGTAATTTTGATAGGTGTGCCTTTATATGTTACTTGACTTTTTCCCTTACTGCTTTTAATATTGTTTTGTGCATTTGATGTTTTGATTATTATGTGACAGGAGGAATTTCTTTTCTGGTTCAATCTATTTGGTGTTCTGTAGGCTTCTTGTATGTTTGTAGGCATCTCTTTCTTTGGATTAGAAAGGTTTTCTTCTATAATTTTGTTGACAATAGTTATTAACCCTTTAAGTTGGGAATCTGTGCTCTCTTCTATACCTATTATCCTTAAGTTTGATCTTCTCATTTTGTCCTAGATTTTCTGGATGTTTTGGGTTAGGATCCTTTTGCATTTTGCATTTTCTTGGACTGTTGTGTCAATGTTTCCTCTTCTGTGAATGAGATTCTTTCTTCTATTTCTTGGATTCTGCTGGTAATTCTTGCATCTATGACTCCTGATATCTTTCCTAGGTTTTCTATCTCCAGAGTTTTCTCCCTTTATGATAACTTTATTGGTTCTACTTCCATTTTTATTTTTTTTTCCATTTTTTATTAGGTATTTAGCTCATTTACATTTCCAATGCTATGCCAAAAGTCCCCCATAACCCCCCCCCACTCCCCTACCCACCCACTCCCCATTTTTGGCCCTGGCGTTCCCCTGTACTGGGGCATATAAAGTTTGCAAGTCCAATGGGCCTCTCTTTCCAATGATGGCTGACTAGGCCATCTTTTGATACATATGCAACTAGAGACAAGAGCTCCGGGATACTGCTTAGTTCATATTGTTGTTCCACCTATAGGGTTGCAGTTCCCTTTAGTTCCTTGGGTGCTTTCTCTAGTTCCTCCATTGGGGGCCCTGTGGTCCATTCAATAGCTGACTGTGAGCATCCGCTTCTGTGTTTGCTAGGCCCTGGCATAGTCTCACAAGAGACAGCTATATCTGGGTCCTTTCAGCAAAATCTTGCTAGTGTATACAATGGTGTCAGAGTTTGGAAGCTGATCATGGGATGGATCTCTGGATATGGCAATCACTAGATGGTCCATCCTTTCGTCACACTTCCAGATTTTGTCTCTGTAACTCCTTCCATGGGTGTTTTCTTTCCTATTCTAAGAAGGGGCAAAGTGTCCACACTTTGGTCTTCGTTCTCTTGAGTTTAATGTTTTTAGCAAATTATATCTTATATCTTGGTTATCCTAAGTTTCTGGGCTAATATCCACTTATCAGTGAGTACATATTGTGAGAGTTCCTTTGTGATTGGGTTACCTCACTCAGGATGATGCCCTCCAGGTCCATCCATTTGGCTAGGAATTTCATAAATTCATTCTTTTTAATAGCTGAGTAGTACTCCATTGTGTAAATGTACCACATTTTCTGTGTCCATTCCTCTGTTGAGGGGCATCTGGGTTCTTTCCAGCTTCTGGCTATTATAAATAAGGCTGCTATGAACATAGTGGAGCATGTGTCCTTCTTACCAGTTGGAGCATCTTCTGGATATATGCCCAGAAGAGGTATTGCTGGATCTTCCAGTAGTACTATGTCCAATTTTCTGAGGAACCGCCAGACTGATTTCCAGAGTGGTTGTACAAGCTTGCAATGCCACCAACAATGGAGGAGTGTTCCCCTTTCTCCACATCCTCGCCAGCATCTGCTGTCACCTGAATTTTTTATCTTAGCCATTCTGACTGGTGTGAGGTGGAATCTCAGGGTTGTTTTGATTTGCATTTCCCTGATGATTAAAGATGTTGAACATTTTTTCAGGTGCTTCTCTGCCATTCAGTATTCCTCGGGTGAGAAATCTTTGTTCAGTTCTGAGCCCCATTTTTTAATGGGGTTATTTGATTTTATGGAGTCTACCTTCTTGAGTTCTCTATATATATTGGATATTAGTCCCTGTCCAATTTGGGATAGGTAAAGATCCTTTCCCAATCTGTTGGTGGTCTTTTTGTCTTATTGACGGTGTCTTTTGCCTTGCAGAAGCTTTGCAATTTTATGAGGTCCCATTTATCGATTCTCGATCTTACAGCACAAGCCATTGCTGTTCTATTCAGGAATTTTTCCCCTGTACCCATATCTTTGAGGTTTTTCCCTACTTTCTCCTCTATAAGTTTCAGTGTCTCTGGTTTTATTTGGAGATCCTTAATCCACCTAGATTTGCCCTTAGTACAAGGAGATAGAACTGGATCAACTCGAAATCTTCTACATGATAACAGCCAATTGTGCCAGCACCATTTGTTGAAAATGCTGTCTTTTTTCCACTGGATGGTTTTAGCTCCCTTGTCAAAGATCAAGTGACCATAGGTGTGTGGGTTCATCTCTGGGTCTTCAATTCTGTTCCATTGGTCTACTTGTCTGTCATTATACCAGTACCATGCAGTTTTGATCACAATTGCTCTGTAGTACATCTTTAGGTCGGGCATGGTGATTCCACCAGAGGTTCTTTTATCCTTGAGAAGAGTTTTTGCTATCCTAGGTTTTTTTTTATTCCAGATGAATCTGCCCTTTCTAATTCCTTGAAGAATTGAGTTGGAATTTTGATGGGGATTGCATTGAATCTGTAGATTGCTTTTGGCAAGACAGCCATTTTTACTATATTGATCCTGCCATCCATGAGCATGGGACATCTTTCCATCTTCTGAGATCTTCTTTAATTTCTTTCTTCAGAGACTTGAAGTTCTTGTCATAGAGATCTTTCACTTCCTTAGTTAGAGTCACGCCTAGGTATTTTATATTATTTGTGGCTATTGAGAAGGGTGTTGTTTCCCTAATTTCTTTCTCAGCCTGTTTGTCCTTTGTGTAGAGAAAGGCCATTGACTTGTTTGAGTTAATTTTATATCCAGCTACTTCACTGAAGCTGTTTATCAGGCTTAGGAGTTCTCTGGTGGAATTTTTAGGGTCACTTATATATACTATCATATTATCTGCAAAAAGTGATATTTTGACTTCTTCCTTTCCAATTTGTATCCCCTTGATCTCCTTTTGTTGTCTAATAGCTCTGGCTAGGACTTCAAGTACAATGTTGAATAGGTAGGGAGAGAGTGGACAGCCTTGTCTGGTCCCTGATTTTAGTGGGATTGCTTCCAGCTTCTCACCATTTACTTTGATGCTGGCTACTGGTTTGCTGTAGATTGCTTTTATCATGTTTAGGTATGGGCCTTGAATTCCTGATCTTTCCAAGACTTTTATCATGAATGGGTGTTGGATTTTGTCAAATGCTTTCTCAGCATCTAACGAGATGATCATGTGGTTTTTGTCTTTGAGTTTGTTTATATACTGGATTACGTTTATGGATTTCCATATATTGAACCATCCCTGCATCCCTGGGATGAAACCTACTTGGTCAGGATGGATGATTGTTTTGATGTGTTCTTGGATTCGCTTAGCAAGAAATTTATTGAGGATTTTTGCATCAATATTCATTAAGGGATATTGGTCTGAAGTTCTCTATCTTTGTGGGGTCTTTTTGTGGTTTAGGTATCAGAGTAATTGTGGCTTCATAGAATGAGTTGGGTCGAGTACCTTCTGTTTCTAGTTTGTGGAATAGTTTGTGAAGAACTGGGATTAGATCTTCTTTGAAGGTCTGATAGAACTCTGCACTAAACCCATCTGGTCCTGGGCTTTTTTTTGGTTGGGAGACTATTAATGACTGCCTCTATTTCTTTGGGGGATATCGGGCTGTTTAGATCATTAACCTGATCTTGATTCAACTTTGGTACCTGGATTCTGTCTAGAAACTTGTCCATTTCATCCAGGTTCTCCAGTGTTGGTGAGTATAGCCTTTTGTAGAAGGATCTGATGGTGTTTTGGATTTCCTCAGGCTCTGTTGTTATGTCTCCCTTTTCATTTCTGATTTTGTTAATTAGAATGCTTTCCCTGTGCCCTCTAGTGAGTCTGGCTAATGGTTTGTCTATCTTGTTGATTTTCTCAAAGAACCAGCTCCTCAATTGGTTGATTCTCTGAATAGTTCTTCTTGTTTCCACTTGGTTGATTTCGCCCCTGAGTTTGATTATTTCCTGCCTTCTACTCCTCTTGGGTGAATTTGCTTCCTTTTCTTCTAGAACTTTTAGGTGTGTTGTCAAGCTGCTAATGTATGCTCTCTCTAGTTTCTTTTTGGAGGCACTCAGAGCTATGAGTTTTCCTCTTAGAAATGCTTTCATTGTGTCCCATAAGTTTGGGTATGAAGTGGTTTCATTTTCATTGAACTCTAAGAAGTCCTTAATTTCTTTCTTTATTCCTTCCTTGACCAAGGTATCATTGAGAAGAGTGTTGTTCAGTTTCCATGTGAATATTGGCTTTCTGTTATTTATTTTGTTATTGAAGATCAGCCTTAGTGCATGGTGATCTGTTAGGATACATGGGACAATTTCAATATTTTTGAATCTGTTGAGGCCTGTTATGTGACCTATTATGTGGTCAATTTTGGAGAAGGTCCCGTGAGGTGCTGAGAAGAAGGTATATCCTTTTGTTTTAGGATAAAATGTTCTGTAGATATCTGTCAGATCCATTTGTTTCATCACTTCTGTTAGTTTCAGTGTGTCCCTGTTTAGTTCCTGTTTCCATGATCTGTCCATTGGTGAAAGTGGTGTGTTGAAGTCTCCCACTATTATTGTGTGAGGTGCAATGTGTGCTTTGAGCTTTACTAAAGTTTCTTTAATGAATGTGGCTGCCCTTGCATTTGGAGCATAGATATTCAGAATTGAGAGTTCCTCTTGGAGGATTTTACCTTTAATGAGAATGAAGTGCCCCTCCTTGTCTTTTTTGATGACTTTGGGTTGGAAGTCAATCTTATCAGATATTAGGATGGCTACTCCAGCTTGTTTCTTCATACCATTTGCTTGGAAAATTGTTTTCCAGCCTTTCATTCTGAGGTAGTGTCTATCTTTTTCTCTGAGATGAGTTTCCTGTAAGCAGCAAAATGTTAGGTCTCGTTTGTGTAGCCAGTTTGTTAGTCTACTTCTTTTTATTGGGGAGTTGAGACCATTGATGTTAAGAGATATTAAGGAAAAGTAATTGTTGCTTCCTGTTATTTTTGTTGTTAAAGTTGGCATTCTGTTCTTGTGGCTGTCTTCTTTTAGGTTTGTTGAGGGATTACCTTCTTATTTTTTCTAGGGCGTTGTTCCCGTTCTTGTATTGGTTTTTTTTTTTTTTTTCTGTTATTATCCTTTGAAGGGCTGGATTCGTGGAGAGATAATGTGTGAACTTGGTTTTGTCGTGGAATACTTTGGTTTCTCCATCTATGGTAATTGAGAGTTTGGCTGGGTATAGTAGCCTGGGCTGGAATTTGTGTTCTCTTAGTGTCTGTATAACATCTGTCCATGCTCTTCTGGCTTTCATAGTCTCTGGTGAAAAATCTGGTGTAATTCTGATAGGCTTGCCTTTATATGTTACTTGACCTTTTTCCCTTACTGCTTTTAGTATTCTATCTTTATTTAGTGCACTTGTTGTTCTGATTATTATGTGTCAGGAGGAATTTCTTTTCTGGTCCAGTCTATTTGGAGTTCTGTAGGCTTCTTGTATGTTCATAGGCATCTCTTTGTTTAGATTTGGGAAGTTTTCTTCAATAATTTTGTTGAAGATGTTTGCTGGTCCTTTGAGTTGAAAATCTTCATTTTCATCCACTCCTATTATCCATAGGTTTGATCTTCTTATTGTATCCTGGATATCCTGGATATTTTGAGTTAGGATCTTTTTGCATTTTCCATTTTCTTTGATTGTTGTGCCGATGTTCTCTATGGAATCTTCTGCACCTGAGTTTCTCTCTTCCATCTCTTGTATTCTGTTGCTGATGCTCAAATCTATGGTTCCAGATTTCTTTCCTAGGGTTTCTATCTCCAGTGTTGCCTCACTTTGAGTTTTCTTTATTGTGTCTAATTCCCTTTTTAGGTCTAGTATGGTTTTGTTCATTTCCATCACCTGCTTGTATTTTTTTCCTCTTTTTCTGTAAGGACTTCTACCTGTTTGATTGTGTTTTCCTGTTTTTCTTTAAGGACTTGTAACTCTTTAGCAGTGTTCTCCTGTATTTCTTTAAGTGATTTATTAAAGTCCTTCTTGATGTCCTCTACCATCATCATGAGATATGCTTTTAAATCTGGTTCTAGGTTTTCGGGTGTGTTGGGGTGCCCTGAACTGGGCGAAGTGGGAGTGCTGGGTTCTGATGACGGTGAGTGGTCTTGGTTCCTGTTAGTAAGATTCCTATGTTTACCTTTCGCCATCTGGTAATCTCTGGAGTTAGTAGTTATAGTTGACTCTGTTTAGAGATTGTTCTTCTAGTAATTCTGTTACAGTCTATCAGCAGACCTGGAAGACAGATTCTCTCCTCTGAGTTTCAGTGCTCAGAGCACTCTCTCCTGGCAAGCTCTCTTACAGGGAAGGTGCGCAGATATCTTGTGTTTGGACCTCCTCCTGGCCGAAGAAGAAGGCCCAAAACAGGACCTTTCTCAGAAGCTGTGTTGCTTTGGCAGGTCCCAGAAGCTGTCCGGTTCTCTGGCGCACCCTTTCACCTGTTCAGACTAATTTCCTAAGTTCTGCGGAGTCCCGGAACCAAGATGGTGACTGCTGCTGCTGAGGCTGAGGCCGCCTCCCGAGCCAGGCGGACACCTGTCCTCTGGTCTGGATGGTGGCCGGCTGTCTGCGGCCCGCTAAGGGTGCTGCCTCAGCGGCTCTGTGCTTCCGCCTGTCCCAGAAGCTGTCCGGTTCTCTGTTGCACCCTCTCACCTGTACAGACTGAATTCCTAAGTTCTGCAGAGTCCCGGCACCAACCTACTTCCATTTTTAAATCTGAGATGGTTTTGTTCATTCTTTTCACCTTTTTGATTGTGTTTTCCTGTAATTCCTTAAGGGATATTTTTGTGTTTCCTCTTTAAGTGCTTCTACCTGTTTACCTTTGTTCTGTATTTCTTTAAGGGAGTTACTCATGTCCTTCTTAAAATCCTCTATCAGCACTATGAGATGTGATTTTTGATCCACATCTTGCTTTTCAGGTGTGTTGGAGTTTCCAGGACTTGCTGTTCTGGGAGAACTGGGTTCTGATGATTCTAGGTAGCCTTGGTTTCTATTGGTAATATTCTTTCATCTGCCTTTCACCATCTGGTTATCTCTGGTGTTAGATGGTCTTGCTATCTCTGGCTGGAAGTTGTCCCTCCTGTAGGTCTATAAGCCTGGGAGAGCAGTTCTCTCCTGGTGGACCTTCCGTACAGAGGGCGAATAGCCACAGCTCTGGGTGCAGAAGGTGACTGAAAGGACCTTGTCTCATCTGCTCCACTGTTCCTGTGCCCTGTGTGTTCCTAGCTGCCCAGTTCTAGACAGTTATTGTAGAGAAATTGGCAATCTCACCTCCAAGCCCTGGAGTGAAAGCACTCCTAGGAGAACATCTCTCTCCCAGCAGAACCCATGCACAGCAGGCTTTGAAACAAACTCAGCTCCTGGGTACAGATGGTAGACCAGAAGTGCTCCTGGCTGAGCCCCACTCCAGACAGTTTTTGGAGAGTGGAAATCTCACCTTTTGGCCCAGGAGTATGAGCACTCCTGGGAGAACAGCTCTCTCTTTGTGGGGAAGCCATGCACAGTGGGCTGTGGAACAGCCTAGCTCCCAGGTGCAGATGGCAGACTGGAAGCAATGTTTTCATTTATCCTTTGCTGTAATTGAAAACTGGAGTTTTGTCTTTGGACTTTGTATATTAGTTCTATAATGAAGAACTATTCTAGAATTATTAGGAATAATTAATTCATTAAATCATCACAGTTATAAAGATTCAGTCTTTTAGAGATATTTTGGCAGATAAGAGTGAAATTATCTAGCTTTGAAAGTATAAAATATCTCTAAATTTGTCCTATCTAGAACATCGATTAGAATGATGCTCTTTGGGTCTCACAAATTCCCTATATGGCATATACTGTTATACACATAAAACACATTAGAAATTGAGCCTTATTAAGCTTAAATTATTTGATGTGGATATGGCTCAATAGAAGAGAGCTCCCAGGGCATGTATGGGAGCCTGACTTTAAACCCCATCACAGATAAATCATTTAAAATGTTAATTTATTAATCCCACTGGAATAATAAATGGTACACTCATGATTGAACCCTGTATCCAACCACAAATCACAATCACAAGCTAAGTAATACTAATCTTCTACATTCGAGAAGGATTTTCCACATCACTGGTGACCTTTTGTTAAGTGCTAAATCTTGTTTGTACTGCTTCAAAATCATATTTTAATTTAGCTTTTAAATCCTCATTTTCTAACTCCAACGCCTGCTCTTTCAAACCTACACTCTACTGCCTCTCTTGTACTTAGGAAACAAAATTAACTTCACAGAGAAGAACATCTAAACTAGTCATCAGAAGAACGTATCATCTAGAAGATTGAATAAAGCTCAAAAAGAACATGGCTTACAACATCAGATGTCATTTTAAGACCCAGATACAGAGCATTACAAAACGTGAGGCACAATAGAACACAGCTACTCTCTGTCTACTCAAGGTTCTTTCTTATTCAACCAGGTTTTACCCAAACACCCATAGGAGCATAAATTTGTTTTTCTATCCTATGCATTATGAACTGTAAGGTATGCTCTAAGGCATTCTAATTTGTGATGTTCAATATCCACAGAAACACAGTACTTGGAGCCTGTCTTTCAGTCTACAGGAAAGCTGGTGTAATGATAACACAATCACTTAGTGACATGTTATGAAAGCACCTACAATGACATTTGGTGGTGGGTGAAAGAGGGTCAGCTGCAGGGAATCTTTCTTTCTTTCTTTCCTTACTTACTTAAGTACTTACTTTTACTTATGTGTGTGCATGTGAGTGTGTGCCATGACACTTTTTTGGAGGTCAGAAGACAACTTGATAGAATTCATTCTCTCATTTCTATACAAATCCCAGGAATTCCACCTATCTCAGCAGACTTGGCAGTAAGCCCCTTTATATGCTGACCCATCTGAGCCTAACATGAGTTGATTTATGAAATACAAATTAAGTAATATTTTTCCCTTCTTAACCTTCTTTGATATTATTCCAAAGAACTTTTACTGATGCCATGGAGTCTATCTATATAACATCTTTCTCACCTCTTTTCTATTCACTGTAATTTAACACTGTCTCAAGAAAACACAAGGACTTTGTGATTCTAGGTCAGTGGTTTTCAACCTGTAGGTCACAACCCCTTTGGTAAACCTCTATCTGTGGGGCTGTGGGTGTGGGGTAAAGAGGGGAGAGAACCAGTGACCTGTCATGGTAGATACAGCAGGACTGCCACACGCTTTCCACACAGCCACAGGTTGGGCATCTGGCTATGGGAAGCCACAGAATCCCAGCTAGGTGGGGGATGGACAAAGGGCAGCCCAAGGTACCAGGATCTCAGCCTTGGGCATACCATGCTGGATACTGCAGAAGAGCTGAGAACAAAATGGGGTTCCCTGGGTCAGGTCAGTTAGACCCAGGGCTGAAGGGAGGAGAGGATAGGGGGAGAGAGAGTTTGATGGTTCCCACGTGGGCAAGAGTCCTTGGTCCAGCCCATGACTGGAGCATAAGAAGACCTTCTGGCGGGAGGTTAGACATGGCTTGTTAGGAGAAAGCCTATCCCATCATTTAAGCATGGTGAGCCTTGATGAGCTGAGACAGTCTATGGTTTTAGAGCCTTATTGTAGAAAGACAGGGGGGAAAGAGAGAAGGTAGAAAGAGAGAGGCCGGCAATGGCAAGATGGAGAGAGGGGGAAAGGAAAGAGAAAGAGAGAAAGAGAGCTACAGAGAGTAAGAAAGGTGAAAGCTTAAAGAGAGCAAGGAGGGGCCAAGCAGCCCCTCTTATAGTGGGATGAACTATCTTGCTGTTGCCAGGTAACTTGTGGAGGAGCATACCTGGCTATAGTCAAGTAACTGTGGGGGTGGAGTCTAGCCAGAATGCCAGAAGCTTAAGACATTGTCTGCATGACTGATAGTCACAGAATTTTGGAGTGGAGGCTCTGTGATATCAGGCACCTGACTCTGAGAATGTGGTTCATTTTTTCCATCCCTTGTACAGTTCTCTACTGGATCACTGGAGTAAGCCTCATTCAACCAAATAAGCTGCCTATCACAGTCCCACATCTATCTCCAAAGATATTTACATCATAATTCATAAGAGAGGCAAAATTACAGTTGTAAAGTAGCAACAGAAATAATCTTATGGTTGGGGCTTACCACAACCCGAGGAACTATATTAAAGGAGGAAGCATTAGGAAGTCTGAGAACCGCTACTCAGGTCTTTGCTCATTCATTTTCTTCACCTGTAATGCAATGTCTTCAGACTTCTTTAAGGAGTTTTCATTTTCATTCTTCAGACTACAGGGAAATGTCATTTTCACAGAAAGGCCTTTACTCAATCTTCTCTCTGCTTTATCACAATAAAAGAAATGATCACATTCATTTCCTCACATTGTTTTTAACTGCCTCTGTCACCTCAAATATTATCTCTATGAGACCTTACAACCTTCACTGAATATCTAATGTCTAAAAGTGTGCATACACACAACCTCAGTAAAGGAACATTTATTGACAAATTATACTAATTAATATGTAAGCTATTAGCCTCTGTAAATTTGTTCTCAGCAAAGAAGAATGTTGAAATATCCATTTGAGCCAAAATTCAAGTCATATAGAAGAAGAAGCATTTGTGTCACAGCTGATGTTAGCAATTGTTTTATACTAGCTCAAATCCTAACCCCACACTTCTCATTTCAGCAACTGCTATGAAATTAGAGAATATTTGCCAAACTAATCTACATAAAGACTTTGACAATGCATTTTTTCTAAGATTTCCTTGATCAAGAGCTTCCTTCAAAAAACTAAACATACAAATAAAAATAAAAAACAAAATAGCACATGATTTTTGTTTGGTTTACCCTCTGTTTTTATGGACCTACATTAACATATAATTTCTTGCACAAGGCATTGTGTTATGTCCCAAACAATGTGAAAAACCAGGGCAGAAGTATGACATATCATGCAAATAAATAAATGTCTACTTAGAAAAAATATGTCATGCCCAAGATTTTAAATACATATTCTATGAACAATTTGAAATCTACCTCGAGAACTAAACAGGGAAGTAAATATGCTTGTTAGAAAAGCTATTTTGATGATAATGTGAACACTTAATTAGAAGAGTGAAGCCAGGGGTTATGTAAACCACTGGGATATACAACTAATAATGAGTGATTCAATGTCACAAATGAAAATAAAGATAAGGGGTTGGGGAATGGCTGTGTCAGTAATGTAAAGCTCTATACAAACATGTGGATTAGAGCAGATTCTAATCTAAAAATATGCACTTTAAAAAATCAGACACCCCAGTTTCTAGCTATTACAAAGGAAACTGTTATGAGCACAGCTGAGTAAGCATCCTTGTAGGATGGTGGAACATCTTTTGGATATATGTCTACGACTGTTATAGCTGGATTTTGAGATAGAACTATTTGCAATTTTCTAAGAAACTGCCAAATTGATTTCCAGAATGGTTGTACAAGTTTGCACTCGCATCAACAATGACAGAGTGTTCCCCTTGCTCATATTCTTGCCAGCATGTGATGTTCCTCAACTGAAGAATGTTTTTTTTTTAAATGTGGTTCATTTACACAATGGAATACTACTCAGCTACTAAAAACAAAGGCATCATGAATTCTGCAGGCAAATGAATAGAACTGGAAAAACTGTCATCCTGAATAAGATAACCAAGACCCAAAAGGACATATATGGTATATACCCACTTATCAGTGGATATAAGACATAAATTAAAGGTTAACTACACAACATACCCAATGACACCAAATAACAAAGAGGGCCCAAGGGAGATGCTTGAATCTTCTTCAGAATGGGAAATAAAATAGATACTGGAAGTGGCTGGAGGGAGGAAACTGGGTGGGAGAGTGGATGGGGAGATGAGCAGGGTCAGGGTGTGGAGTGCAGATCAGATGTAGGGAGAGCAAGGAAGAGAGAATGGAAATTCATGGTGAGACCAGGCAATTGGTAGGACATACCAGAGACACAGGGCCTATGGGGACAAATTTAGTTGAGACTTCTAGGAGTGGGGGATATAGATCCTGAAGTAGCCACTTCGTGTAGCCAGGAGGGACTTACAGTGGAGGGATAAGGACATCAACCCACCCCCAAAATTTTGACCCAAAGTATGTCCTGCCTACAAGCTGTACAAAGACAAAGATCGAGCAGAGATGGAGGGAATACCCAAACAATGACTGCCCCAAGTTGATACCCATACATGGGCAAGAAACAATACTTGATAGTATTGATACTCTGTTGTGCTTGCAGACAGGAGCCTAGCAAAATTGCCCTCGGAGAGGCTCCATGTATCAGTCAGTGAAAACAGATGCAGAGACCCAGAGCTCAACATTAGCTAGAGTTTAAGGTGTCTTGTGGAAGAATTGGAGGAAGGATTGAGGGCCCTGAAAAAATAGGGACACCATAGGAAGTACAACAACTAACCTGGACAGTTGAGGGCTCCCATAGACTGAATCACCAACCAAAAAGTGAATCCAGGATGGAGCTAGGCCCCCTGAACCTTTATATCAGACTCACAACTTGGTTTTCATGCTGGTCTCCAACATCAGGATCAGGCTTATCCCTTAATCTGTTGTTTGACTACAGGAACCTAACATAATTGTCCCCTGAGAAGCCCCACCCAGAAACCAATGGAAAGAGATGTAGAGACAACCAAACATTAGAGAGAGACTGAGGAGTCTTATTGAAGAGTTGGGGGAAGGACTGAGAGACCAAAAGAGGACAGGGACTCTATAGCAAGACTAACAGAGTCAACTAACCTAGACCCTTGCGGACTCCCAGAGACTGAACCACCAACCAAAGAGCAATCACAGGCTGGACCTAGGCCCTCTGGACATATGTAACAGATGTGCAGCTTGGTTTTCATGCAGGTACCCCAACAACTGGAGTGGGACCTGTCTCTGACTCTCTTATCTGTCTATGGATCCCATTCCCCTGCATGAGGGGGTACTGGGAGGAGAGGATGCTGTACATTGGGGTGTAAAGTGATTTTTAAACACACACACACATACAGAGAGAGAGAGAGAGAGAGAGAGAGAGAGAGAGAGAGAGAGAGAACAAAAAAGTTCCCTGAATGCTTATAATCCCAGCAGTGGAGTGGTAGAAAGAGGTAAATACCTGTGCTCACTGTCCAGCATGTTTACCCTACTTAGCAAGCTTTAAGTAAATGTGAAATTCTTTCTCAAAACACAAGTTAAAAGGCTCCAGGGAAACAACATCCCAGGGTTCCCTCTGGCTTCCAACTGCACACAGGAGCACAGGTGCACCCCATCACACATACATACATGAATACATGAGCAGAACAAGGGAAGAAAAACACATGAAAAAAAAAAGAAAAAGTAAAAAGGTTATACTGCCTCCCAGATGAATGGTGATATTCTGAGGACTTTGGAGCAAGACAAGTGACCTTTACTTGTCTCACTGCAGGTGTCAAAACAGCCACAGTGGGTCTCACCTGTTAGTTCAATTGTTTGCAATGATGAGTATACAATTCCTAAAAGAATTGGCATGATGGAATTTACAAAACTATGGCACCTGGTTCCTCACAACAACCACAAAATTAGTACTGATTTCTTTTAGCATTTCAGAATGCATTTGTGTACTCCCAATTTATGCACTCTGCATCAAACAGAAACCAAATGGAAAAGCACTAAGACCTCCAATGATGCTCTCTCAAACTGGTAATCCATACTAACACTATAAAAACAATGTATTTTCCTTAAAGGTAAATGTTAGTATGTTTACTTAGTGTCACATGTTATTTGAAAAGTGTAACTTTCCACTTTATTTCACATGTAGGGAAACGAGAGAGAGGTGGGGTGATCAGAGATAGGTGGAGCGATCAGTTTACTCATTAAGCTATAGAGATGATGTGATAAGTAAAGGTGAAGGCTGGGACCTCCAGGCACCTCCCAGTCTGCCAGACAAATGGAACTGATTCTGGGTCAGGTCACTGACTAGAGAAGGCCAGAAATGACTAAAGTCTTGCTTTGTTCACTAGTAACAGTTGCTTATTAAATCTCACTGAGATCAAAAAATGATGTCCTTGGGGCTGGAGAGGTGGATGCCTCAGTGGTTCAGAGCACTAACTGCTCTTTCAGAAGTCCTAAGTTAAATTCCCAGCAACCATATGGTAGCTCACAAATTATCTGCAATAGGATCTGATTCCTTCTTCTTGTATGTCTGAGTACATTAATAAAAAAGGAAAACCATATAAAAAATGATGTCCTAAATCTTGCCAAGATCAAAAATATGAAGACCTTCCTACTTACTTACCTATGGCAAGCAAGAGCAAATTTGTAAACTGAAACAAAATATAGTTTTTAATATGAATGAATAGTGATTTGTTAGTAATTTCATTTTATTTTAGTAGGAACAGGAAAATCTAAATACAATATTGAAAAGTCAGACAAAACTCAATTATACAATGTGGACCAATTACAGAGAAATGTTACAACTGAATCCACTGTAAAGCTGGCTGACCTTTACAATCTCTGATTATATTGACTTAATAGAGTGCTAACAGTAATTCCTTAAAATGGCATAGTGAAATGGTATTGTATTACATAAAGTCTCCACTTGTCTCAAATGTACTCATTTGTCATGATAAACACATTCTTAATGGGTAAGTTTCCATATATTTGTGAAGTGAATCACTATCTCAAGATATTCATTTCTCTGCTTCTGACACAAGAGCCTCTGTTGGCCTCACAACAGATATGAAAACGACAAGAAAATATCTCCACCCCACACCACAATTATATATGTCATTATGCTTTAGAACTAAAACTGAGGTCTGAAAAGAACTGCTAAGTACTGTTCTATGGTTGTTCTTATGAATAAAGTTTTATTAGAACACAGGTAAAGCAAACATTTATGTACTCTCTATGACTGTGTTTCCACTACAGTGTGTGACTTGTTGGGACACAGAACACAGCAACCATAAAGTCTAAAGTTTGATTGGTGCTCTAGTGGTTTACGGTAGTTTGCCTACCTAATTTCCTTCAAGCTCTTAAAATAAATACTGATCATGCTGACCTGTGGTCATCAAAGAATTGCTACCAAGATAGTTACAAAACTTTGATAATATATAACATACATTTCTCTTAATCTGTAAGGTTCTCTTCAAATCTTAAAATATGGAGAAGCAAGTGATTTGAATTTTCTAAGAAATAGACTGACTTACTCATTGCTGTGATAAGTACCCTGACAGAGCAGCTTAAGGTAGAAAGTTTTAATTTAACTTATAGTTCCATAGGGACACAGTTCTCCAAGGGAGAGAAGACCTGGTGTCAGGGACAAGAAACTGACTGGTCACATTGCATCCACACTCAGGAAGTAGAGAGTAAACCTGGAATTGAGACAGTTATTAAGATCCAAGACCCATCCCTAGTAATCCAATTTCCGCAGTGAGGCTTTACCTTGTAAGGGATCCACAGGTTCCCAAATAGTACCATAAGCTGGGGACTAGATGTTTAAAGATGCAGTCTATGTAAGACATTTCCCATTCAAACCTGAACATAGACAATCACAGATTTTAAGTATGCGTGTGGAAAATTACCCATTTTGTTCTTCAAATGATATTTTTTTCTTTCTGAGTTAACCTATGTTTATATTTACTTTTGCACCAGAAGTACCATTTAGGGTATGGTTTTCTACAGGAAAATAAGCAAGTTCTTCTCACTTTATGATTTGGAACACATTAATATTTGAAATGAAATAGCTCTAATAATAGAAAATATCCATAGAACCATAGTCCTATTGGGAGTACTGACTCTTCTGGACAGAGAAAATTGCAATTAAATAGTTTTGGTGATAATTGCTGACAGCTATAGCATAGTAAAGATTATTATAGAGTAAGTTTTAGAATCAGCCTTTGGAGAAAATTATAGAACACTGGTGTTTCCTAGGAAGAAATTAATTCTACTTACATACCACAGCTAAAAGAAAGAATCCAACATCCTACAAGATGGAAATAATTGCCAGTTCCAGAATGAGTTTAAATAAGAATGATGTGGGTGTTAGAAATCTGAATTTTAAACCATTCTCCATGTTCTTGTGGAGGCAGCACTTAACCATGTTTTGTGATACACCATGTTTATTTTACTCCTGGTAGTATACATGCATACAACCCACCTGACAAAGTGTGACTGACAAAGTAATATACACATATTTAAGACTAACAAAGTAATATACACATATTGTAAATCAAGAAAATTTGTTTTGAAAGATTTGGCAAAGTAATCAAATTTTTAACATAGTCGTTAAAACTTTGGTAGATTTATTCATTAAAACAGTTTGCTGTCATTTGTCATCCATCTGTCAACTATGGCCACTGTAACATGTCTTAGGGTTTCAATTGTTGTATTAGAACACCAGGACTGAAAGCAACTTCTGTGAGCTTGAGTGTATGCATGTAAAGAACAGAAACACAAACAGGGTAGGGACGTGGAGGCAGAAACTAGAACAAAAGCCATGGAGAAGTGGTACTCACTGGCTTGCTCTTTATAACTTATTAAGGTTATTTTTGAAAAGTGCCTAGGACCACTATACCTAGGATGAGACCACTCACAGTAAGCTCCTACATCAACAATCAATACAGAAATTGTACCAAAGGCTTGTCCACATGTCACTCAAGGTTCCCTCTTCCAAAATGACTTCCAAAATGTGTCAAGTTGACGTAAAACTAGCCAGAACATATCTTCTGAACAGAAGTAGATATAATTAAACATTTCTTTGCTGATACTTTGTGCTTAGATATTTTAATACATTTTCTTTATCAGGTAATAGACTATATTTTTCTATGAATTATTAGTGTTTTCTTTTTCAGTCAAATCCAACCCAAATTTAGAAATGACCATTGAATTATTGGTAATTTTTTTTCATACTGTCCTTGTCATTGACACAACCTCATGTATACTTCCAAGCTAGGAGTGAGAATCCAGTCAGACTTCCATGTTCTCTTCCTAGAAAGAGCTAACTCTAACAGGATTGACTGTCCAGCAGCATTTCACGTGACACAGTAATCATGAACATACTCAAACACAGGGCCCATCCAAGCTAGGCTCTACAGACATATTTAGTTTGTGTTTATTTGCAAGGCATCTATTTATGATTGATTTATAATGCTTTTACTCATATATATGTATCAGAAAATTAACTCTGTTGTTCTTTGATCTCTCTTGTGGTTCTGTTTTGATTTTTAACTAACTCATACTACATTATAGTTATATTACTGTCTATGGAAATAACGCATAATTTGCAGAGAATTGACATGTAACATTAATTAATTCTTCCCAAAACTATCAAATAACTTTCTAAATAACTTTCTAAATTTCATCATATAGATCTTATATTTTTGATTAAGCCCAAATTTTGGTTAAATGTTGGCTGATTTTATATATTACACAAAGATATATAAAACATAATATGTGCATTCACTTACAAAGTTTGGTGCATTTTTAAATTTTAGCTGTAAATATTGATGTTTGTCAGTGGTGGCACATGCTTTTAGCCCCAGCTTCTCAACAGAAAAATTCTATCTTGAAAACAAAAATAAAAACTAAGGGCAAAAGTGATGGAATGCTGCTCTCTTAGATATGCTATGTAATATTAATTGTGAGAATATTACTGATGGGGATAATTAGAATTGTTGAAAGGGTTCTCCAAAGTTGCCACATCAAGGAACAATGCACAGTATGAAACAACAAGTCAGCAACAAATGTTTACAAATGTATTGTTCCTGTATTTAAAACTAGTAAATCAATAGCTGGATACTATAAGTAGGACAATATTATGTACAGGTGAAGATATGTTAAATATCAATTACCCTTGGCATGTGAGTTTCAGATAAGCTATGGCCCTTTCATAGAAAAATACGATGACTATTCAGTTGCTTTGAACTAATGAACTCAGACAGCTTAATCAGGCAAACCTGTAAAATAAGGTGAAGAAGGAGGTAGATATCTGTACTGTATTCCTTGATGTAAGAAGGTAGGATCAAATATAAGAATTTGAGGGTAGCCTCAAGGATCAAAAGCTATTTTCCATCAAACAATAACAAGGAGAGGTCCACCTCAGACATGTGTTCATATAAATGAGTTTTACCGGAAACCAGTGACCTTTGATGAGGACTGTGAACCTCAGAGAGGATCACACTATCATTAACCCTTTGAATTAGGCAGGAAAACCTAACATGAGCTAACGCATGTCAGACTTCTAAAACACTGAGATTTTAAACGTCTATATTTTGGGTAATTTTTTAATGCAGAAGTAGAAAAATATGTATAGAAAATGAAATAGAAAATTTCTGGGAAAGATAAAAATATTGACATGGAGTTTAAACTATTCTACTCTGTGAAAAAAAATTGCATAAGGTGATACTCAAACCTTTAAAGGACAGTAGATACAAAATCAAGAATCACTCAAAAGTAAGATATAGTCTCCCCAGACAGTCCAAGCTATTTACAGCCATGATGATTTTAAGGTCAGGTTTGGGAATAAGCTGGCATAGATGACAGGTTAAATCACATGTAGTGACAGAAATAAAGAGTCATATGTAAGATGGACAGCTCGAGTTAAGTCCACAGACTGAAACTGGAGCTTGGATTAGAACTCATAATAAAGGCAGTTGACTAACATAAAAACTGTGGTGTTACTTTATTACCATGAAGGAAGCAAAGAGATTCTTGGGATCCCTAAGATAGCCAACCACAAGCAAAGTAAAGAAATTGACAATAAAAGCATCTTTATATGCAATACAAGAATTATTTTTGACTGGGGGGGGGGGGGGGGTGACTGGCCCAAGTAAAGACAGCTACAAACTCAAGTGGACAAGTAAAAATAAAAAGAAATAGAAAGAAATATAAGAAATGGATGGTAAGCCTTCCAACTAAACCCCACATTTGTAAAGAACATTAATGCAGATCAATAGGGAGAAGAAATTTCACACAGATTAAGAAAAAAAAGTATAATTTGAAAAAAAAAAACCCCAAAGAGTAAATCAGGAAAAGAACATCATCAAATAGAACAAGTGGTCTTGACATGGGTATTCAGAACTAAGGTAAGACATGAATATAGAAAGAAACACTAGGTGTCCGCCAGGCCCGGGAGGCTTCTGCCTCAGGTTCCGCAGGAGCCATCTCAGTTCCGGGACTCTGTGGCGGGCAGTCTGCAGGTGAGAGTGTGGACTACAGAGGCTAACAGCTTCTGGGACAGGCGAGAGCCACAGAGCTCCTGAGGCGGACCCATTTTCGGCTCCAGACAACCAGCCACCTTCGGGGCCAGAGGACAGGTGTCCGCCTGGCCCGGGAGGCTTCTGCTTCAGGTTCCACGGGAGACATCTTGGTTCTGGGACTCCAGGGCGGGCAGTCTGCACAGGTGAGAGTGTGGACTACAGAGGTTAGCAGCTTCTGGGACAGACGAGAACCACAGAGCTTCTGAGGCGGCACCATTTTCGGCTCCAGACATCCGACCACCTTCGGGGCCAGAGGACAGGTGTCCGCCCAGCCTGGGTGGCCTTTGCCTCAGGATCCACGGAAGCCATCTTGGTTACAGGACTCCGGAGAAAGTACTCTACACAGGTAAGGGTGTGGACTACTGAAACAACTGCTTCTGTGACAGGCCAAAGCAACACAGCTTCCGGAAAAGATCCTGTTTTGGGCCTTCATCTTCAGCCAGGAGGAGGTCCAAATGCCAGATAACTGTGCACCTTCCCTGAAAGGGAAGAGCTTGCCTGCAGAGACTGCTCTGATCACTGAAACTCAGAGGAAAGAGCTAGTGTCCCAGGTCTGCTGATAGAGGGTAACAATATCACCAGAGGAACAATCTCTAAACAGAGACAACTATAACAATTAACGCCAGAGAATACCAGATGGTGAAAGGTAAACGTAAGAATCTTACTAACAGAAACCAGGACCACTCACCATCATCAGAATCCAGCACTCCCACTTTGCCCAGTCCAGGGCACCCCAACACACCTGAAAAGCTAGACCTGGATTTAAAAGCATATCTCATGATGATGGTAGAAGACATCAAGAAGGACTTAAATAACTCACTTAAAGAAATACAGGAAAACACTGCTAAACAGGTAGAAGACATTAAAGAGGAAGTATAAAAAAATCCCTTAAAGAATTGCAGGAAAACGCAACCAAACAGGTAGAAGACATTAAAGAGGAAGCACAAAAATAGCTTAAAGAATTGCAGGAAAACACAAACTAACAAGTGATGGAATTGAATAAAATCATCCAAGACCTAAAAAGGGAAGTACACAATAAAGAAAACCCAAAGTGAGGCAACACTGGAGATAGAAACCCTAGGAAAGAAATCTGGAACCATAGATATGAGCATCAGCAATAGAATACAAGAGATGGAAGAGAGAATCTCAGGTGCAGAAGATTCCATAGAGAACATCGGCACAACAATCAAAGAAAATGGAAAATGCAAAAAGATCCTAACTCAAAATATCCAGGAAATCCAGGACACAATGAGAAGACCAAACCTACGGATAATAGGAGTGGATGAGAATGAAGATTTTCAACTCAAAGGACCAGCAAACATCTTCAACAAAATTATAGAAGAAAACTACCCAAATCTAAAAAAAGAGATGCCCATGAACATACAAGAAGCCTACAGAACTCCAAATAGACTGGACCAGAAAAGAAATACCTCCCGACACATAATACTCCGAACAACAAATTCGCTAAATAAAGATAGAATACTAAGAGCACTAAGGGAAAAAGGTCAAGTAACATATAAAGGCGAAGCCTATCAGAATTACACCAGATTTTTCACCAGAGACTATGAAAGCCAGAAGAGCCTGGACAGATGTTATACAGACACTAAGAGAACACAAATTCCAGCCCAGGCTACTATACCCAGTCAAAACTCTCAATTACCATAGATGGAGAAACCAAAGTATTCCACGACAAAACCAAATTCACACATTATCTTTCTACGAATCCAGCCCTTCAAAGGATAATAACAGAAAAAAAAAAAAAAAAAAAAAAAAAAAACAATACAAGGATGGAAACCATGCCCTAGAAAAAGCAAGAAGACAATCCCTCAACAAACCTAAAAGAAGACAGCCACAAGAACAGAATGCCAACTTTAACAACAAAAATAACAGGAAGCAACAATTACTTTTCCTTAATATCTCTTAATATCAATGGACTCAACTCCCCAATAAAAAGATATAGACTAACAAACTGGCTACACAAACAAGACCCAATATTTTGCTGCTTACAGGAAACTCATGTCAGAGAAAAAGATAGACACTACCTCAGAATGAAAGGCTGGAAAACAATTTTCCAAGCAAATGGTATGAAGAAACAAGGTGGAGTAGCCATCCTAATATCTGATAAGATTGACTTCCAACCCAAAGTCATCAAAAAAGACAAGGAGGGGCACTTCATTCTCATCGAAGGTACAATCCTCCAAGAGGAACTATCAATTCTGAATATCTATGCTCCAAATACAAGGGCAGCCACATTCATTAAAGAAACTTTAGTAAAGCTCAAAGCACACAGCGCACCTCACACAATAATAGTGGGAGACTTCAACACACCACTTTCATCAATGGACAGATCATGGAAACAGAAACTAAACAGGGACACAGTGAAACTAACAGAAGTGATGAAACAAATGGACTTAACAGATATCTACAGAACATTTTATCCTAAAACAAAAGGATATACATTCTTCTCAGCACCTCATGGTACCTTCTCCAAAATTGACCACATAATTGGTCACAAAACAAGCCTCAACATATACAAAAATATTGAAATTGTCCCATGCATCCTATCAGATCACCATGGACTAAGGCTGATCTTCAATAACAAAATAAATAATAGAAAGCCAACATTCACATGGAAACTGAACAACACTCTTCTCAATGATACCTCGGTCAAGGAAGGAATAAAGAAAGAAATTAAGGACTTTTTGGAGTTTAATGAAAATGAAACCACAACATACCCAAACTTATGGGACACAATGAAAGCATTTCTAAGAGGAAAATTCATAGCTCCGAGTGCCTCCAAAAAGAAACTATAGAGAGCATACATTAGCAGCTTGACAACACACCTAAAAACTCTAGAACAAAAGGAAGCAAATTCAACCAAGAGGAGTAGAAGGCAGGAAATAATCAAACTCAGGGCTGAAATCAACCAAGTGGAAACAAGAACTATTCAAACAATCAACCAATCGAGGAGCTGGTTCTTTGAGAAAATCAACAAGATAAATAAACCCTTAGCCAGACTCACTAAAGGGCACAGGGAGAGCATCCTAATTACCAAAATCAGAAATGAATAGGGAGACATAACAACAGATCCTGAAGAAATCCAAAACACCATCAGATCCTTCTATATAAGGCTATACTCATCAAAACTGGAAAACCTAGATGAAATGGACAAGATTCTAGACAGCTACCAGGTACCAAAGTTAAATCATGATCAGGTTAATAATCTAAACAGTCCTATATCCCCTAAAGAAATAGAAGCTGTCATTAATAGTCTCCCAGCCAAAAAAAAAAGCCCAGGACCAGATGGGTTTAGTGCAGAGTTCTATCAGACCTTCAAAGAAGATCTAATCCCAGTTCTTCACAAACTATTCCACAAAATAGAAACAGAAGGTACTCTACCCAACTCATTCTATGAAGCCACAATTGCTCTGATACCTAAACCACAAAAAGACCCAACAAAGATAGAGAACTTCAGATCAGTTTCCCTTATGACTATCTATGCAAAGATCCTCAATAAAGTTCTTGCTAACCGAATCCAAGAACACATCAAAACAATTATCCATCCTGACCAAGTAGGTTTCATCCCAGTGATGGAGGGATGGTTCAATATATGGAAATCCATCAACGTAATCCATTATATAAACAAACTCAAAGACAAAAACTGCATGATCATCTTGTTAGATGCTGAGAAAGCATTTGACAAAATCCAACACCCATTCATGATAAAAGTCTTGGAAAGATCAGGAATTCAAGGCCCATACCTAAACATGATAAAAGCAATCTACAGCAAACCAGTAGCCAACATCAAAGTAAATGGTGAGAAGCTGGAAGCAATCCCACTAAAATCAGGGACTAGACAAGGCTGCCCACTCTCTCCCCACCTATTCAACATTGTACTTGAAGTCCTAGCCAGAGGAATTAGACAATAAAAGGAGATCAAGGGGATACAAATTGGAAAGGAAGAAGTCAAAATATCACTTTTTGCAGATAATATGATAGTATATATAAGTGACTCTAAAAATTCCACCAGAGAACTCCTAAGCCTGATAAACCCCTTCAATGAAGTTGCTGGATATAAAATTAACTCAAACAAGTCAATGGCCTTTCTGTACACAAAGGATAAACAGGCTGAGAAAGAAATTTCGGAAACAATACCCTTCTCAATAGTCACAAATAATATAAAATACCTTGGCTTGACTCTAACTAAGGAAGTGAAAGATCTGTATGATAAGAACTTCAAGTCTCTGAAGAAAGAAATTAAAGAAGATCTCAGAAGATGGAAAGATCTCCCATGCTCATGGATTGGCAGGATCAATATAGTAAGAATGGCTATCTTGCCTAAAGCAATCTACAGATTCAATGCAATCCCCATCAAAATTCCAACTCAATTCTACAACGAATTAGAAAGGGAAATTGGCAGATTCGTCTGGAATAACAAAAAACCTAGGATAGCAAAAACTATTCTCAAGGATAAAAAAACCTCTGGTGGAATCACCATGCCTGACCTAAAACTGTACTACAGAGCATTTGTGATAAAAACTGCATGGTAATGGTATAGCGACAGACAAGTAGACCAATGAAACAGAATTGAAGACCCAGAGATGAACACACACACCTATGGTCACTTGATCTTTGACAATGGAGCTAAAACCATCCAGTGGAAAAAAGACAGCATTTTCAACAAATGGTGCTGGCACAACTCGCGGTTATCATGTAGAAGAATGCGAATTGATCCATTTCTATCTCCTTGTACTAAGGTCAAATCTAAGTGGAATAAAGAACTCCACATAAAACCAGAGACACTGAAACTTATAGAGGAGAAAGTAGGGAAAAGCCTCAAAGATATGGGTACAGGGGAAATATTCCTGAATAGAACAGCAAAGGCTTGTGCTGTAAGATCGAGAATCGATAAATGGGACCTCATAAAATTGCAAAGCTTCTGCAAGGCAAAAGACACTGTCAATAAGACAAAAAGACCACCAACAGATTGGGAAAGGATCTTTACCTATCCTAAATCAGGTAGGGGACCAGAAACTTAGCATACCCAAGATATAAGATACAATTTGCTAACTCAAGCAACTCAAGAAGAACGAAGACCAAAGTGTGAACACTTTGCCCCTTCTTAGAAATGGGAATAAAACACCCATGGAAGGAGTTACAGAGACAAAATTTGGAGCTGTGACAAAAGGATGGAACATCTAGTGATTGCCATAGCCAGGGATCCATCCCATAATCAGCTTCCAAAAGCTGACACCATTGCATACACTTGCAAGATTTTGCTGAAAGGACCCAGATATAGCTCTCTCTTGTGAGACTATGCCGGGGCCTAGCAAATTCAGAAGTGGATGCTCACAGTCAGCTATTGGATGGGTCACAGGGCCCTCAATGGAGGAGCTAGAGAAAGTACCCAAGGAGCTAAAGGGAACTGCAACCCTATAGATGGAACAACAATATGAACTCACCTGTACCCCCCAGAGCTCTTGTCTCTAGCTGCATATGTATCAAAAGATGGCCTACTCAGCCATCACTGGAAAGAGAAGCCCTTTGGACTTGCAAACTTTATATGCCCCAGTACAGGGGAATGCCAGGGCCAAAAAGGGGGAGTGGGTGGGTAGGGGATTGGGGGGGTTGGTATGGCGGACTTTTGGGATAGCATTGCAAATGTAAATGAGGAAAATACCTAATTAAAAAAAGAGAAAAAAAAGAAGAAATGCAAAAAAAGAAAGAAAGAAAGAAAGAAAGAAAGAAAGAAAGAAAGAAAGAAAGAAAGAAAGAAAGAAGACTGAGGTCAATGGGAGTGAGTTCTGGGAGGATGTGTGTGGGGAGGGAGGTGGATAGGTAGATGTGATCTATATACAATGTATCAATATGAAATTACCAAAGGAAATTTATTTTTAATGAATGCTTATAGCTTAGATAACACGTTAAATATCCCTTTCTTAATAAAATAATCAAAAGTCAATAGGTGACATAAAATATAATGGGAGAGAGATTTCTCCCAAAATATTAGGACCCTTTGGAGAATTTAGATGTCTACTTCTTTTGATTATTATATTTTTCACCCCAACCCAATGCTATATCCAAATTTCCTATTTAACTACCAGAGAAATATACCTCCTTTCCTTGTATATTTGAAACACATATGCACACGCACACACACTTACAAGGAGTTACCATTTTTTAGTGCTTCTCCCTGCCACTGAACTTGTATATTGTCTGCCAACATGTTTTGCTTAGAGAAGAGCATACAACATTAATTCTTTCTCATCATTTCAGGTATCCATAGGCTTTGCATTCACTGCCCACCATCAGGAACTAGGGCAAAGTATAGGCTGACCAGAAGGGGAAGGAGATAAAAGTGGATGTACCTGAAAGTAATTATAAACAAAATTGTCAAAAAACAAATTTGATTTGTAAACAAAAATAAATAAATCACAAGGTGGGGGGAGAAATGACCTCTAAATCCACACATTAAAATAATCCACACATTGGAACAAGCAAACAAAACAAAACAAAATGAATAAACAACAACAAAAACTCTAGGATGATTTTCAAGTCATTCAATTTTAACTTGAAACCCTGTGTGGTTTTTTTTCTTACTATTGCAGTCTCAGAAATATGCAATGGGTATAAAATAAAATATGTATTTGTTTGGAACTTGGAGGTGTATGTAGACAGCAGGTGGCTGGAAGGCAGCCTGGATAAGAAGTTGGCTTCTTGAACAGTCCTGATGCAAGCTGCTTTTACTAAAAAGAATTGGCATCTCACTCTTTGTTCTCCTGTAGTATGTTCTGGAATTCCTAATCTATCACTTAAAAAACATGTTTTCCTAGGCAAAGGCAATAATTCAAAGGCAATAATGAATGGCACTGTTTCTTAACTTCATCTCTCCATCATCTAACACAATTACATAAAAATTCTCCCTTTAATTTATATTAATTTCTTTTTTATTAGAAAAGCTTTCTAATAATAGCTTTCACTGTGACATTTGTGTAAAGTTGTACTTTTCTCATATATTCCCTGAGCACCATACTTCAGAAATTCTAAGTAAATTTTGATAAAGGGTCAAATTCAGGAATCTATGAAATGTACTTTATACTGTTTAGTACAATATAGAGCTATTGAATTATATCTGTAACAAACACTAAGAAGAAATGCAGAGGAAAAAGTGAAGAAGTTTATCCCTGGAGGGAAGATACATTTAAGGAACATGAGAAATAGACAGCATCTAAGTGGGTATAGAGGCAACTGGTATACAATGTATGCTTCTCAACCCTTGAAAATGGGAGTAGTTCATAATGTGATGCAAAGCTGTGGGGAATGTATAGAAGATGTAGTGAGCCAGAAGACATTTCTACCTCTTAGATTCATCTTTTATTCTCAAGAGAGTCTCCAAGGTCAGTATAAACTGTGTCTACCACTGTGTTTTACACCACTCTACTTATCATTCATAAATTCATATATATATATATATATATATATATATATATATATATATATATATATATATATGAATCTGTAAAGTGTAAGAGTCCTTCCCTCTTGTCAAATCTTCTGGGGCAAGGCAAGTTGCTCTGAGCAGCCTGCAATCCAAGAGGGACTTCCATTCTCCCAAAACCTCTTTGCCCACCTTCATCAGACCTGTGGTTCCTGAACAATAAAGACCTACAGATCCAGAACCATACAGCCCAAGGATACCCATAGGAGGCCTGTCTCACCAGGACCATTGAGGTTAATTCCTTCCCAATATCTACCACAAAAAGAACACCCAGGGACCAAAACCATCCAGATGGCTAAAGACCCTAGAAAGAACACAATCAGCAAAAACTAAGGCAATATGACACGTTCAAAGAACAGCTAACCCACTATAGCAAGCCCTGGATATCCTAACACAACCAAAACACAAGAAAATTACCTTAAATCTGTTTTTATAGAGATGATAGGTGCCTTTAAAAAGGAAATTAATAAATAACTTATAAGAATAAGGGGGAACTTAGGAAATTAGTCTGAACAGGTGAGAGGGTGCGCCAGAGAACCTGACAGCTTCTGGAACAGGCAGAAGCACAGAGGCGCTGAGGCAGCACCCTGTGTGGGCCGGGGACAGCCGGCCACCTTCCGGACCGGAGGACAGGTGCCCACCCGGCTGGGGAGGCGGCCTAAGCCACAGCAGCAGCGGTCGCCATCTTGGTCCCGGGACTCCAAGGAACTTAGGAATTTAGTCTGCTTAGGTGAGAGTCTGTACCACCTGGGAACTGCCAAAGCAACACACTGTCTGAGAAAGGTCCTGTTTTGGGCCTTCTTCTTCGGCCAGGAGGAGGTCCAAATACAAGATATCTGCGCACCTTCCCTGTAAGAGAGCTTGCCAGCAGAGAGTGCTCTGAGCACTGAAACTCAGAGGAGAGAATCTGTCTCCCAGGTCTGCTGATAGACGGTAACAGAATCACCAGAAGAACAATCTCTAAACAGAGTCAACTATAACTACTAACTCCAGAGATTACCAGATGGCGAACGGTAAACGGAGGAATCTTACTAACAGGAACCAAGACCACTCACCATCACCAGAACCCAGCACACCCACTTCGCCCAGTCCAGGGAACCCCAACACACCTGAGAACCTAGACCTAGATTTAAAAGCATATCTCATGATGATGGTAGAGGACATCAAGAAGGACTTTAATAAATCACTTAAAGAAATACAGGAAAACACTGCTAAAGAGTTACAAGTCCTTAAAGAAAAACAGGAAAACACAATCAAACAGGTAGAAGTCCTTACAGAAAAAGAGGAAAAAACATACAAACAGGTGATGGAAATGAACAAAACCATACTAGACCTAAACAGGGAAGTAGACACAATAAAGAAAACTCAAAGCGAGGCAACACTAGAGATAGAAACCCTAGGAAAGAAATCTGGAACCATAGATTTGAGCATCAGCAACAGAATACAAGAGATGGAAGAGAGAATCTCAGGTGCAGAAGATTCCATAGAGAACATCGGCACAACAATCAAAGAAAATGGAAAATGCAAAAAGATCCTAACTCAAAATATCCAGGAAATCCAGGACACAATAAGAAGACCAAACGTACGGATAATAGGAGTGGATGAGAATGAAGATTTTCAACTCAAAGGTCCAGCAAACATCTTCAACAAAATTATTGAAGAAAACTTCCCAAATCTAAAGAATGAGATGCATATGAACATACAAGAAGCCTACAGAACTCCAAATAGACTGGACCAGAAAAGAAATTCCTCCCGACACATAATAATCAGAACATCAAATGCACTAAATAAAGATAGAATACTAAAAGCAGTAAGGGAAAAAGGTCAAGTAACATATAAAGGCAAGCCTATCAGAATTACACCAGATTTTTCACCAGAGACTATGAAAGCCAGAAGAGCCTGGACAGATGTTATACAGACACTAAGAGAACACAAACTGCAGCCCAGGCTACTATACCCAGCCAAACTCTCAATTATCATAGAGGGAGAAACCAAAGTATTCCACGACAAAACCAAATTCACGCATTATCTCTCCACGAATCCAGCCCTTCAAAGGATAATAACAGAAAAAAACCAATACAAGAACGGGAACAACGCCCTAGAAAAAACAAGAAGGTAATCCCTCAACAAACCTAAAAGAAGACAGCCACAAGAACAGAATGCCACCTTTAACAACTAAAATAACAGGAAGCAACAATTACTTTTCCTTAATATCTCTTAACATCAATGGTCTCAACTCGCCAATAAAAAGACATAGACTAACAAACTGGCTACACAAACAAGACCCAACATTTTGCTGCTTACAGGAAACTCATCTCAGAGAAAAAGATAGACACTACCTCAGAATGAAAGGCTGGAAAACAATTTTCCAAGCAAATGGTATGAAGAAACAAGCAGGAGTAGCCATCCTAATATCTGATAAGATTGACTTCCAACCCAAAGTCATCAAAAAAGACAAGGAGGGACACTTCATTCTCATCAAAGGTAAAATCCTCCAAGAGGAACTCTCAATTCTGAATATCTATGCTCCAAATACAAGAGCAGCCACATTCACTAAAGAAACTTTAGTAAAGCTCAAAGCACACATTGCGCCTCACACAATAATAGTGGGAGACTTCAACACGCCACTTTCACCAATGGACAGATCATGGAAACAGAAACTAAACAGGGACACACTGAAACTAACAGAAGTGATGAAACAAATGGATCTGACAGATATCTACAGAACATTTTATCCTAAAACAAAAGGATATACCTTCTTCTCAGCACCTCATGGTACCTTCTCCAAAATTGACCACATAATAGGTCACAAATCAGGCCTCAACAGATTCAAAAATATTGAAATTGTCCCATGTATCCTATCAGATCACCATGCACTAAGGCTGATCTTCAATAACAAAATAAATAACAGAAAGCCAACATTCACATGGAAACTGAACAACACTCTTCTCAATGATACCTTGGTCAAGGAAGGAATAAAGAAAGAAATTAAAGACTTTTTAGAGTTTAATGAAAATGAAGCCACAACGTACCCAAACCTTTGGGACACAATGAAAGCATTTCTAAGAGGGAAACTCATAGCTATGAGTGCCTTCAAGAAAAAACGGGAGAGAGCACATACTAGCAGCTTGACAACACATCTAAAAGCTCTAGAAAAAAAGGAAGCAAATTCACCCAAGAGGAGTAGACGGCAGGAAATAATCAAACTCAGGGGTGAAATCAACCAAGTGGAAACAAGAAGAACTATTCAAAGAATTAACCAAACGAGGAGTTGGTTCTTTGAGAAAATCAACAAGATAGATAAACCCTTAGCTAGACTCACTAAAGGGCACAGGGAAAGTATTCTAATTAACAAAATCAGAAATGAAAAGGGAGACATAACAACAGATCCTGAAGAAATCCAAAACACCATCAGATCTTTCTACAAAAGGCTATACTCAACAAAACTGGAAAACCTGAACGAAATGGACAAATTTCTGGACAGATACCAGGTACCAAAGTTGAATCAGGATCAAGTTGACCTTCTAAACAGTCCCATATCCCCTAAAGAAATAGAAGCAGTTATTAATAGTCTCCCAGCCAAAAAAAAGCCCAGGACCAGATGGGTTTAGTGCAGAGTTCTATCAGACCTTCAAAGAAGATCTAACTCCAGTTCTGCACAAACTTTTTCACAAGATAGAAGTAGAAGGTATTCTACCCAACTCATTTTATGAAGCCACTATTACTCTGATACCTAAACCACAGAAAGATCCAACAAAGATAGAGAACTTCAGACCAATTTCTCTTATGAACATCGATGCAAAAATTCTTAATAAAATTCTCGCTAACCGAATCCAAGAACACATTAAAGCAACCATCCATCCTGACCAAGTAGGTTTTATTCCAGGGATGCAGGGATGGTTTAATATACGAAAATCCATCAATGTAATCCATTATATAAACAAACTCAAAGACAAAAACCACATGATCATCTCGTTAGATGCAGAAAAAGCATTTGACAAGATCCAACACCCATTCATGATAAAAGTTCTGGAAAGATCAGGAATTCAAGGCCAATACCTAAACATGATAAAAGCAATCTACAGCAAACCAGTAGCCAACATCAAAGTAAATGGAGAGAAGCTGGAAGCAATCCCACTAAAATCAGGGACTAGACAAGGCTGCCCACTTTCTCCCTACCTTTTCAACATAGTACTTGAAGTATTAGCCAGAGCAATTCGACAACAAAAGGAGATCAAGGGGATACAAATTGGAAAAGAGGAAGTCAAAATATCACTTTTTGCAGATGATATGATAGTATATATAAGTGACCCTAAAAATTCCAACAGAGAACTCCTAAACCTGATAAACAGCTTCGGTGAAGTAGCTGGATATAAAATTAACTCAAACAAGTCAATGGCCTTTCTCTACACAAAGAATAAACAGGCTGAGAAAGAAATTAGGGAAACAACACCCTTCTCAATAGCCACAAATAATATAAAATATCTCGGCGTGACTCTAACGAAGGAAGTGAAAGATCTGTATGATAAAAACTTCAAGTCCCTGAAGAAAGAAATTAAAGAAGATCTCAGAAGATGGAAAGATCTCCCATGCTCATGGATTGGCAGGACCAACATTGTAAAAATGGCTATCTTGCCAAAAGCAATCTACAGATTCAATGCAATCCCCATTAAAATTCCAACTCAATTCTTCAACGAATTAGAAGGAGCAATTTGCAAATTCATCTGGAATAACAAAAAACCGAGGATAGCAAAAACTCTTCTCAAGGATAAAAGAACCTCTGGTGGAATCACCATGCCTGACCTAAAGCTTTACTACAGAGCAATTGTGATAAAAACTGCATGGTACTGGTATAGAGACAGACAAGTGGACCAATGGAATAGAATTGAAGACCCAGAAATGAACCCACACACCTATGGTCACTTGATCTTCGACAAGGGAGCTAAAACCATCCAGTGGAAGAAAGACAGCATTTTCAACAATTGGTGCTGGCACAACTGGTTGTTATCATGTAGAAGAATGCGAATCGATCCATACTTATCTCCTTGTACTAAGGTCAAATCTAAGTGGATCAAGGAACTTCACATAAAACCAGAGACACTGAAACTTATAGAGGAGAAAGTGGGGAAAAGCCTTGAAGATATGGGCACAGGGGAAAAATTCCTGAACAGAACAGCAATGGCTTGTGCTGTAAGATCGAGAATTGACAAATGGGACCTAATGAAACTCCAAAGTTTCTGCAAGGCAAAAGACACTGTCTATAAGACAAAAAGACCACCAACAGACTGGGAAAGGATCTTTACCTATCCTAAATCAGATAGGGGACTAATATCCAACATATATAAAGAACTCAAGAAGGTGGACCTCAGAAAATCAAATAACCCCCTTAAAAAATGGGGCTCAGAACTGAACAAAGAATTCTCACCTGAGGAATACCGAATGGCAGAGAAGCACCTGAAAAAATGTTCAACATCCTTAATCATCAGGGAAATGCAAATCAAAACAACCCTGAGATTCCACCTCACACCAGTGAGAATGGCTAAGATCAAAAATTCAGGTGACAGCAGATGCTGGCGAGGATGTGGAGAAAGAGGAACACTCCTCCATTGTTGGTGGGATTGCAGGCTTGTACAACCACTCTGGAAATCAGTCTGGCGGTTCCTCAGAAAATTGGACATAGTACTACCGGAGGATCCAGCAATACCTCTCCTGGGCATATATCCAGAAGAAGCCCCAACTGGTAAGAGGGACACATGCTCCACTATGTTCATAGCAGCCTTATTTATAATAGCCAGAAACTGGAAAGAACCCAGATGCCCCTCAACAGAGGAATGGATACAGAAAATGTGGTACATCTACACAATGGAGTACTACTCAGCTATTAAAAAGAATGAATTTATGAAATTCCTAGCCAAATGGATGGACCTGGAGAGCATCATCCTGAGTGAGGTAACACATTCACAAAGGAACTCACACAATATGTACTCACTGATAAGTGGATACTAGCCCAAAACCTAGGATACCCACGATATAAGATACAATTTCCTAAACACATGAAACTCAAGAAAAATGAAGACTGAAGTGTGGACACTATGCCCCTCCTTAGAAGTGGGAACAAAACACCCATGGAAGGAGTTACAGAAACAAAGTATGGAGCTGAGATGAAAGGATGGACCATGTAGAGACTGCCATATCCAGGGATCCACCCCATAATCAGCTTCCAAATGCTGACACCATTGCATACACTAGCAAGATTTTACTGAAAGGACCCAGATGTAGCTGTCTCTTGTGAGACTATGCCGGGGCCTAGCAAACACAGAAGTGGATGCTCACAGTCAGCTAATGGATGGATCACAGGGCTCCCAATGGAGGAGCTAGAGAAAGTACCCAAGGAGCTAAAGGGATCTTCAACCCTATAGGTGGAACAACATTATGAACTAACCAGTACCCCTGAGCTCTTGACTCTAGCTGCATATGTATCAAAAGATGGCCTAGTCGGCCATCACTGGAAAGAGAGGCCCATTGGACACGCAGACTTTGTGTGCCCCGGTACAGGGGAACGCCAGGGCCAAAGGGGGGGAGTGGGAGGGTAGGGGAGTGGGGGTGGGTGGGTAAGGGGTCTTTTGGTATAGCATTGGAAATGTAAATGAGCTAAATACCTAATTAAAAAAAAAAAAAGAATAAGGGAAAATACAATCAAATAGGTAGAGGTCTTCAAAGAGAACATGAGTAAATTCCTTAAAGACATACAGGAAAGTACAATCAAACAGATGAAGAAAATAAATAAAACCATGCAAGACCTGAAAATGGAAATAGAAGCAATAAATGGGAAGAAAACAGGAAAAACAGATGCAAGCATTACCCACAGAGTATAGGAGATAAAAACGAGAATCTCGGGCATAGAAGATACAATAGAAGAACTTGATAAATCAGTCAAAAAAATGTTAAAGCTAAAATAAATTCCTGACACAAGATATCCAAGAAATCTGGGATAGCATGACAATACATAATCTAAGAATAGTAGTATTAAAAGGTGCAGAGTTCCAGCTCCAAAGCCCAGAAAATATTTTTAACAAAATCATAGAAAAAAATGTCCCCAACCTAAAAAAAGAGATGACTGTGAAGATAAAAGAAACATACAGAACACCAATTAGACTGGAGCAGACAAGAGAATCTTCCTGCCACATAAGAATCAAAACATAAAATATTCAGAACAAAGAATATCAAATGCAGCAAGGGGAAAAGGCCAGGTAACATACAAAGGCAGATCTATGAGAATTACACCCAACTTCACAACAGAGACTCTAAAAGCAAGAAGGTCCTGGACAGATAATTTGCAACTTCTAAAAAAAAAATCACAGGTGCCAACCTAGACTACTATACCCAGCAAAACTCTCAATCACTATAGATGGAGAAAACAAGATATTTCAAGATATATACAAATGCAAACAATGTCTACCTATAAATCCAGCCCTAGAGAAAATACTAGAAGGAAAGCTCCAAACCAAGGAAGATAACTGCATGCAAGGAAACATAGGAAATAAGTAACTCCATACCAGCAAAACCAAGGTAAACACACACACACACACACACACACACACCACCACCACCACCAACAACAACAACAACAACAACAACAACAACAACAACAACAATAACAATATAATAAGAAATAACAATCACTTCTCATTAATATTATTCAACATCAATGGACTCAAATTCTCAATAAAAAGACACAAGCTAACAGAATGGATGCAAAAACAAGATTCATCATTCTGCTGCATACAAAAAAACCACACTTCAGCAAGAAAGATAGACAAACACTTCAGAACAATGTACTAGAAAAAAGCTTTCTGAACAAAAGAACCCAAGAAACAAGCTAGAGTAGCCATTCTACTATCTAATATAGTAATTTTTCAACCAAAATTAAAAGAGACATGGAAGGACACTTCATACTAATCAAAGGAAAATATCTACCAAGATGATATCTTAATTCTGAAAAATCTATGCCCCCAAACACAGGGGCACCCACATTTGTAAAATGAACATCGCTGTACCCAACAAACCAGGTTTTGTTAGGGAAGCACCATCTGAGAAAGGTCAGAGTTTGCCATTCATTAAATCAGAAATGTGAGGACTGCTTGCTATGAAAACAGTCCCTGTAGCCGCAGTTCACTGCTTTATGTAGTGAGAGCTGCAGTTCTGGATGGTCCAGGGTTTGGAAGGATTAAGGAGGAGGATAAAACCAATTAAGAACCTGAAAATGTGTGAGCTTCTGGTTGCTTCTCTACCCAGAACAGATGAGTGACACTATACCTTCCCACATCCTACAGCCTTCCTGTGGCCCAGGAGATCAACATAAACCAGGGATACAGTACACCTGCTCTAACAAGAGACAGAGGAGACCTTATCCTAGTTAAGAGAAAACACTGCTTGCCTCCCAAGAGACCAGCTCTAACCCAGGTAACAGAGCTCTACATGCCTTCAAGGAGTCCAGCTCCATTCAGAGACACCAAGGCTAGTTAACACCATTGATAACCAGATGGCAGGAGGCAAGCTCAAGATCTATGCAATTTAGCACCATCAGAACCCAGTTCTCCCACCACAGCAAGACCTGGATGTCCTAACATCTGAAAAGCAAAATGATGACCTAAAATCCCATCTCATGAAGAGGATAAAGGCCTTTAAGTAGGATATAAATAGCTCCCTTAAAGAAATACAGAAAAACACAAACAAGTAGAAGTCCTTGTAGAAGAAACAAAAAGATCCCTTAAATAAAAACAGGAAAATATAATCAAACAGGTGAAGGAATTGAACAAAGTGGTCCAAGAACTAAAAATGGAAATAGAAACAATAAAGAAAACAAATTGAGGTAACCCTGGAGATGGACAAAGTAGGAAAGAGATCAAGACCTACAGATGCAAGCATCAACAACAGAATTCAAGAGACATAAAAGAGAATCTCAGGTATAGAAGATATCATAGAAATACTGATATATTGGTCAAAGAAAATACAAAGTGTAAAAAGATTCTAACCAAAATATCCAGGAAATTCAGGACACAGTAAAAAGAATAAAACAAGTAAAAAAGAATAACAGGAATTGAAGAGGGTAAAGGATCCCAGATCAATGAACCAGAAAACATCTACAACAAAAATCACAGGAAAAAAACTTCCCTAACCTAAAGAAAGAGATGGCCGAATATGTATAAGAACCCTAAAGAACACCAAATAGTTTGGACCAGAAAGAAAATCCTCTTGTCACACAGTAATCAAAGCACTAAATGTACAGAACAAAGAAAGAATATTAAAATCTGCAAGGGGAAAAGGCCAAGTAACAAATAAAGAGAGACCTATCAGAATTACACCTGACTTTTCAACAGAGACTCTAAAAGCCAGAAGAGTCTGAACAGAGGTCATGCAGATCCTAAGAGAACACAAATGCTAGCATACATGCTACTATATTCAGCAAAACTCTCAATCCATAGATGGGGAAACCAAGATATCCCATGTCAAAATCAAATTTTAAACAATATCTTTCTAATAATCCATCCCTACAGAGGATTCTAGAAGGAAAAGTCCAACACAAGGAGAGGAACTACACCCAAGAAAAAGCAAGAAATTAATCATCTCACAATAAGCCCAAATGAAAAGAACCACACAAATATAATGCCACCTCTAACAACAAAAATAACAGGAAGCAACAATCCTTGGTCTTTAATATCTCTCAACATCAATGTACTAAATTCCCCAATAAGAAGACATAGGCTTACAGACTGGATATGTAAACAGTACTCAGCATTTTGTTGGGTGAGGAAACACACCTCAGTAACAAAGACAGATACTACCTCAGAGAAAAGGGCTGGAGAAGGTTTTCAAGCAAATGGTCCCAAGAAACAAGCTGAAATTGCCATTCTAATATCCAATAAAATAGTCTTTCAACCAAAAGTTATCAAACAAGTTGAGGAAGAACACTTTATACTCATCAAAGGAAAAATCCACCAAGATGAGCTTTCAATTCTGATCATTTATGCCACAAATGTAAGGGCATCCACATTTGTAAAAGAAACTTTACTTAATCTCCAAACACACATTGAACCCCACATAAGAATAATGGGAAACTTCAACACCCCACTGTCACCAATGGACAGGTCATAGAAACAGAAACTAATCAGAGACACAATGAAACTAACAGAAATTATAAACCAAATAAATTTAACAGATATCTGTAGAATATTTTATACTAAAACAAAAGAATATACCTTCTTCTCAGCACCTCATGGTACCTTCTCCAAACTTTACCATATATTTTGATATAAAAGACAAATCAGTAACCTACAGATTAGATAAATCTTCACATAACCCTAAATATACTAGAGGGTTAATATCTAAAATATATAAAAATCTCAAAAAGTTAACCTGTGAAAAACAAAACAACCCAATCAAACAATGAGGTATAGAGCTAAACAGAGAATTCACAGCAGAGGAAACACAAATGGCCAAGAAGCACTTAAATTAATGCTCATAGTTCTTAGTCATCAGAGAAATGTAAATCAAGATGACCCTGAGACAAATCAGAATGACTAAGATCAAAAACTCAAGTGACATTGCATGCCACTTGAGAGGATGTGGAGAAAGAGGAACCCTCCTCCATTGTTGGTGGGTTTGCAATCTGGTGCAACCACTCTGGAGATCAATCTGGCAGTTCCACAGAAAATTGTAAATAGTTTTATCTGAAGACCTAGCTATAATACTCTTGTGCATATACCCAAAAGATATCCCACCACACCACAAGGACATGTGCTCCATTATGCTCATAGCCTTACATGTAATAGCCAAAAGCTGGAAACAACCCAAATGTCCCTCAACCAAAGAATGGATAAAAAGGAAAGTGCTTCATTTACACAATGGGATACTAATCAGCTATTAAAAATGAGGACGGCCCCAGTCACTGAACCACTGACGAAGACTCAGCTGCCTCCCCCTTGAGCCCCCTCGCTTCCCGTCGCTCCGCCCCCCCCCCCCCCCCCCCCCAGCCGGCCTTCTCCCGCAGCTGCCTTCCGCAGGCCGTTTCCACCGAGGAAAAGGAATCGTATTGTATGTCTGCTATCCAGAACCTCCACTCTTTGGACCCCTTTGCTGATGCAAGTAAGGGTGATGACCTGTTTCCTGCTGGCACTGAGGATTATATCCATATAAGAATTCAACAGAGAAACGGCAGGAAGACCCTTAAAACTGTCCAAGGGATCACTGATGATTACAATAAAAAGAAACTAGTAAAGGCGTTTAAGAAGAAATTTGCCTGCAATGGTACTGTAATTGAGCATCCAGAATATGGAGAAGTAATTCAGCTACAGGGTGACCAGCATAAGAACATATGCCAGTTCCTGATAGAGATTGGGCTGACTAAGGACGATCAGCTGAAGGGTCATGAGTTTTAAGTGCTTGTGGCTCTCTGAAGCTTAAGTGAGGATTTCCTTGCAATGAGTAGAATTTCCCTTCTTTCGCTTGTCACAAGTTTAAAAACCTCACAGCTTGTATAATGTAATCATTTGGGGTCTGCTTTTAACTTGGACTAGTGTAATCCCTTCATGCAATAAACTGAAAAGAGCCCCCCACCAAAAAAAAATGAGGACATTACAAATTTGGCAGGCAAATGGATGGAACTAGAAAATATCATCCAGAATGAGGTAACTCAGACCCAAAATGACATGCATGATATATACTCACTAATAAGTGGATATTAGAAAAAAAGTACAGAAAACCTAGGATAAAACCCACAGAATATATGAAGTGTAACAAACAGAAAAGTCTAAGTGGGGATGCTTCAATCCTACCTAGAAGTAGGAAGAAAATTTTCATAAGTGACAGAGGGAGGGAGGGAGCTTGGTGGGAGAGAGGAGTGGGAAAAGAAAAGGGGAACAGTATCATGTGTGGGGGGTGGGTACAAAGAGGAGAGAAGTCCAAAGGGCCAAAAGAATGAATGGAAATGTGTAACCTTGGAGGAAGGGAAGTAAAGGGACCCTCTAGAAAGTACCAGAGACCTGGGAGGTGAGAGACTCTCAGGAATCAGTGGGGGTGACCTTAGCCAGAAGGACAAATATTGGGGATAGGAAACTCTAAAAGTCTACCTCCAATTGATATACAGGGCCTCAAGTGGATGAACAGGGTTTCTAACCCACAGTCAGTATTTGTGATGTAGAATTGTTCCTGTCTAAAAGAACTGAAGGGACAAAAATGGAAAAGAAACTGAAGGGAAAATAGTCTGATGACTGGTCCAACTTGGGATCTCTCTCATAGGGAAGGGCATCAAGGTCTGACACTATTATTAATTCTATGATGTTTTTACTGACAAGAGGCTTGCATGGTTGTCCTCTGAGAGGCCCTACAAGCTGCTCACTGAGACAGACACAGATACCTACACTCAACCATTGGAATTAAGTCACAGCCTCCTATGGTTGAGTTATGGAAGGGAATGAAAAAGATGAAGGGGAGGGTGACCATATAGGAAGACCAACTATCTCAACTAACCCAGAACCAAAGGAGACTGAGCCAACAACCATGAAGCATGCACAGACTGTTCCAAGTTCCCTGACACATATAAACCAGAGGACTACCTGGTCTGGACTCAGTGGGAGAGGATGCACTTAATCCTTGAAAGAGACTTAGAACCCAAAGAAGAGGGAGGCCTGGTGGAGGAAGAGAACACTTTCAGAGGAAAGTGGGGAGGAATGAAATGAGGAACTGTGAGAGGGAACAGGGAATTGGGGACAAAGGCTGGAATGTAAATACATAAAAGAAATAAATAAAAAAAAAAATTGCTAAACCTTAAATTGCATATTGAACCCCACACATTAATAGTGGGAGATTTTAACACTTCACTTTCACCAATTGACAGGTCATCCAAACAAAACCTAAACAGAGAAATTACAAAACTAATTAAGAATCAAATGAACGTAACAGACATCTATATGATATTTCACCCAAACATAAAAGAATATACCTTCTTCTCAGCACCTGTTGGATATTACTCCAAAGTTGACCATATAGTCAGTCACAAAGCAAACCTCAGCAAATACAAGAAAACTGCAGTAATGTTCTGTATCTTGTAAGACCACCATGGATTAAAGCTCGTCTTCAACAACAGAAACAATGGATAGCCTACACACTCATGGAAATTGAACAACTCTCTTTTCAGTGATGTCAGAGTCAGGGAAGAAATAAGGAAGGAAATTAAAGACTTCCTATAATTCAATAAAAATGAAAGCATGACATACCAAAATTTATGAGATACAATGAAAGCAGTCCTAAGAGGAAAGTTCACAACACTACTGCCGCCATAAAGAAACTAGAAAGTTTTCATATCAGTGATGTCTTAGTCAGGGTTTCTATTCCTGCACAAACATCAGGACCACGAATCAAGTTGGGGAGGAAAGGGTTTATTCGGCTTACACTTCCATACTGCTGTTCATCACCAAGGAAGTCAGGACTGGAACGCAAGCAGATCAGGAAGCAGAAGCTGATGCAGAGGCCATGGAGGGATGTTCCTTATTGGCTTGCTTCCCCTGGCTTGCTCAGTCTGCTCTCTTATAGAACCAAGACTACCAGCCCAGAGATGGTCCCACCCACAACGGGCCTTTCCCCCTTGATCACTAATTGAGAAAATGCCTTACAGTTGGATCTCATGGAGGCATTTTCTCAGCTGTAGCTCCTTTCTCTGTGATAACTCCAGCTGTGTCAAGTTGACACAAAACTAACCAGTATAAGCGATTTAAAAGTGGAGAAGAAGGAGGTGGAGGAGGAGGAGGAGGAGGAGGAGGGGGGGGGGAGGAGGAGGAGGAGGAGGAGAAGAAGAGGAAGAAGAAAAAGAAGAAGATGAAGAAGAAGAAGAAGAAGAAGAAGAAGAAGAAGAAGAAGAAGAAGAAGAAGAAGAAGAAGAAGAAGAAGAAGAAGAAGAAGAAGAAGAAGAAGAAGAATTAAGCACAGCTGGTTCTTAGAGAAAATCACCAAGAGAGGTAAACACTCAGCCATACTAACCAAAAGACAGAGAGACACTATGCAAATAAACAAAATCAGAAATGAATGGCACACATAACAAGATATACTATGGAAATTCAAAGAATCGTTAAGTTTTACTTCCAAAGCCTCTACTCTACAAAATTGAAAAATCTTAACAAAATGGACCATTATTTAGACAGATACCACTGTTTTGAGGTAGATGGAGGAAACTGGGTGGGAGAGGGGTTGGGGAGGGGGTTGGGTGGGTCATTCAGGATCATGTGTGGGGAGGGACAAGAGAGATGGCCAGATGTCCATGAGAATGAATGGAAATCTGCAACTGATGAAGTTGGGAGTTGAGGGACATCTCTAGGATGAGACACAGACCTGGAATAAGGGAGGCACCCAAGAATCAATGAGGGTGACCTTTGCTATAACTCACAGCATTGGAGATATCAAAGTTGAAGAGGCTACCTCCTGTAGGCAGGCAGGAACTCCAGTGGAGGGACTGGGACACCAACCCACTCACAAAACTTTCTACCCAAATTTATGGATGAAGTAGAGCCTAAGGGAACAGCCAACCGATAACCCGCCTAACTTAAGACCCATTCCATAGGCCAAAGATATTCCCTGAAACTGTTAACAATACTCTGTTATGGTTTCAGAGAGGCGTTTAGCATGGCTGCCCTCTGAAAAGCTCCATCTGGTAGCTGACTCAGACAAATGTACTCACAGTCAAACACTGGATGGAGTTTGGGGACTCTTATGGAAGAATAGGAGGAAGTGTTATGCGCCCAGAGGGGTATAACTTCACAGGAAGACCAACAGAGTCAACTAAGCTGAATCCTAGAAACTCATAGAGACTGAACCACCAGTCAAAGAACACACACAGGCTGGACCTAGACCACCACACAGATATCCAGCTTGGTCTTCATTTGGATCTTGAGGAACTAGAGTAGAGGCTGTTCCAAAAGTCCATGGGATATGCTCTTCTAGCTGGGCTGCCTTGTCTGGCCTCAGTGAGAGATCATATCCCTAGCTTCACAGACTTGATGTGCCAGGGTGGAGGGATACTCAGAGGGATCCCCACTTGCTCAGAGAAGAAGGGGAGGTGGAAGGGGAAAGTATTGTGGTAGGGGGGTGACTGAAAGGGGCCAATGAGTGGGATTAATTAATTAATTAATTAAAAATTTAAAAATTAAATTAAAAAAGAAAGAAAATGTGTAAGATCCCCAAATAGAATTATCATATAAATATTTGCCCATAATCATAAAATATCTTGCATACTTCTCTTAATAAAAGACTTAGAACACTACTGTTATGCAGAGAAAATCTTGATAAGTTACATTTATGGCTACAAAAAATTAGCAAAGTTAAGAAAGTCACAATATGTACAGACCATGACAGAATTTTTTTATTATAAATAGAATCTTTAATGATAACATATGCCAATGTATTCAAATTTACCTGAAAATAACCTCAGAAATAATGTCTTTTGTTCCACTGTTTTGTCTAAAGACAACTTGCCATAATTTACAGTTCCAAAGTGTCATTTTTAAAGTATTGTAATGCATAAGAATCCTGACAACAGGAATCTCTCCAATGTTGAGTCAGTTTTATTTTTAAATTGTTGGTTGTTCTTCCTTTAAATTATTGGTGTTACGACAGTAATAACAATGTTGATTTTCATGATCTTGCCACATACTGGGCATCGCACCAAGATAAAATGCTGCTCCTCAGTAGCTGTTATACAAACTGTATGTCTAATCCTAGATTTCATCATGACTGTAGGAGGGTTTATAGTCGATGCCATGCTTGAAATTAAGTACTAAGTCAAAAACTCTAAGCAGTAAATGTTTTTAAACTGAATACATTTTATTGGATTTTAAATTACTATTGTGAAGTGAATAATAACCCTACTCTATGATACAAAATGTGTGTTTTATTTGTTTCTGATACACAATAAAATGAACCATTATAATGAAGGAAATGCATTTTCTTTATAGGTATTTTGAAACATAAAATAAAGAGGAAGAAAATGTAAATGACAGCTAATCAAAAGTCAAAAGATGACTGGTTCTGGCAAGGTGTCATTGCTTTTCAAAATGGAAGAAAATCAAATGCTTTATCCTGAAATTTTTATAAAGTGATAATATAACAAAAATTAAAATATTTATATGCTGTCAGAGATCATAATTTCTTTGTTATAGTTTAATGTCTTTTAATAGCAAACTTACACGGACAGCACAGAAGACAGACAACACTAAAAACATGTACTTGCATGTAGCCCAACTCAGAAAAGTATAGTGAGTGGGTGGAATCTACTCTATGATAAAAATGCTACAAACACCATTTAGTTGCCTTCAATAAGAAATTTACTTTAAAAAAAAAAAAAAACTTCCAGTCTGATCCTGTGTCCTGAACAGACCTTGGGCAATGGCTCCGCACCAAGTACCAGATACCCAGAGGAAGCTCAACTCCCTGGAGCTCTAACTCACCCAGGATCACAGAATCACAGAGGATGCTTTGACTCCAGGAAATTGGACACACCCCAAAACAATGGAGCTCTGAACACACTCAAGATCACAGTATCTTTCCCAATACCCAGGAAAACACAAACCCCTGCTCAGCCAGAGGCAGAGGTTCCTTCCAGCTTGCATCTGAACTCTGAGCAAACCCAGGACTCTGGCTCCTCACATACCCAGAGAAACCTGAACTCCCAGGAGTTCTGACACAACAGGATCTCGGGAGCTTGGTCACATCAGGATTTCCGGATCCCAGAGGCAGCTTGACTCCCAGGAGGTCTGACACACCCAGGATCTCAGGATCACAGGACGCCAGAATTTTAGGATCACAGAGAGAAATGGACTCTGAATGGACACAACCAGCATCACAAGAGGGACAGGCTACAGTGAAGGACAGCAAGGGTAGGGAGCACTAGAGATAGCAAGATAGTGAAAGGCAAACACAAGAACACAAGCAACAGAAACCAAAGCTACTTGGCATTATCAGGACCCACTTCTCCCACATCATCAAGACCTGGATACCACAACACACAAGAAAAGCAAGACTCTGATTTAAAATCACATCTCATGATGATGACACAGGACTTAAGACGGACATAAATAACTTCCTTAAAGAAATATAGGAGAATACAGGTAAACAGGTAGAAGCCGTGAAGGAGAAACACAAACGTCCCTTAAAGGATTACAAGGAAACACAACCAAACAGGTGAAGGAAAACCATCCAGGATCTAAAAATGGAAATAGAAAAAAAAAAAGAAATCATAAAGGGAGTCAACCCTGGAAATAGAAAACTTAGGAAAGAGATCAGAAGTCCTAAACAAAAGCATCACCAACAGATTACAAGAGATAGAAGAAAGAATCTCAGATGCAGAAGATACCATAGAAAACATTGACACAACAGTCAAAGAAAATGCAAAATGCAAAAAAAGCTCCTAACACAAAACATCCAAGAAATCTAGGATACGATGAGAAGACAAAAGCTAAGGATAATAGTATAGAAGAGAGTGAAGATTCCCAAAATAAAGGGCCAATAAATATTTTCAACAAAATTGTAGAAGAAACCTTAGCTAACCTAAACAAAGAGATGCTGATGAGTGTACAGGATGCCTACAGAACTCCAAATAGACTGGTCCAGAAAAGGAATTCCTCCTGTCACATAATATTCAAAACAGCAAATGCACAAAACAAAGAAAGAATATTAAGAGCAGTAAGGGAAACTGATCAAGTAACATATAAAGGCAGACCTATCAGAATTACACCAGTCTACTCATCAGAGACAATAAAAGCCAGAAGATCCTGGACAGATGTCATATGGACCCTAAAAGAACAGGAATGCCAGCCTCGGCTATTATACCCAGCAAAACTCTCAACATAGATGGAGAAACCAACATATTCCATGACAAAAAGTAATTTGCACAATATATAGCCACAAATCCACCCTTACAAAGGAAAATAGATGGAAAACTCCAAGACAAAAAGGGAAACAACACCCTAGAAAAAGGAAGGAACTAATCTTTCAAAAAACCCAAAAGAAGATAGCCACACAAATATAATTCTACTGCTAACAACAACAACAACAACAAAAACAGGAAGCAACAATCACTTTTCCTTAATATCTCTTAATATTACTGGACCCAACTGCCCAATAAAAGCATATAGACTAACAGACTGGATACATAAGCAGGACTCAGCATTTTGCTGCATACAGAAAAGACACCGCAGTGACAAAGACAGACCCTACCACAGATTAAAAGACTGGAAAACAATTTTCCATGCAAATGGTCCCAAGAAACAAGCTAGAGTAGTCATTCTAATATAGAATAAAATCAACTTTCAATGAAAATATGTGGAAAAGGTTAAGGAAGGATAGTTCATAATCATCAAAGGAAAAAATCTACCAAGAAAAATTCTCAATTCTGAACATCTATGCTCCAAATACAAGGGAACCCACGTTCATAAAAGAAACTTTACTAAAGCTCAAAGCACACATTGCCCCTCACACAATAATAGTGGGACACTGCAACACACACTCTCAGCAATGGACAGATCATGGAAACAGAAGCTAAAAAGAGATACAGTGAAACTAACAAAAGTTATGAACCAAATGGTTTAACAGATAACTATAGAACATTTCATAAAAAAAAAAAAAAACATAAGAAAATACCTTCTTTTCAGTACCTCATGTTAGCTTCTCCAAAATTGACTATATAATTAAAACAGGGCACAACAGATACAAGAAGACTAAAATAATCACATGCACCATATCAGATCACCATGGATTAAGGCTGGTCGTCAATAACAAAAGAACAACAGAAAACCCATATACACATGGAAGCTGAACAACTCTCTACTCAATGTTAACTTGGTCAAGGAAGAAATAAAGAAAGAAATGAAAGCCTTTTTAGACTCCAATGAAAATGAAGGCACAACATATCCAAACTTATGGGACATAATAAAAGCAGAGATAGGATGAAAACTCATAGCTCTGAGTGCCTCCAAAAGGAAATTGGAGAGAGCACACACTAACAGCTTGACAGAACACCTGAAAGCTCTAGGACCAAAAGAAGCAAATACTCCCAAGAGGAGTAGACAGCAGGAAATTATCAAACTCAGGGCTGAAATCAACCAAGTACAAAAAAAAAAAAAAATACAAAGAATCAACAAAACTAGGAACTGGTTCAGTGTGAAAATCAGCAAGATAGATAAACCCTTAGTTACACTAACCAGAGGGTCCAGAGACAGTATCCAAAATAACAAAATCAGAAATTAAAAGGAAGATATAACAACAGAAACTGAGAAAATTCAAAAAAATCATCAGATCCTACTACAAAAGCCTATATTCAACAAAACTGAAAAATCTGGATGAAATAAGCAATTTTCTAGACAGATAACAAATACCAAAGTTAAATCAGGATCAGATAAACCATCTAAAAAGTCCCATAATCCCTAAAGAAATAGAAGTAGTTGTTAAAAGTCTCCCAACAATAACAAAAAGCCCAAGACCAGATGGGTTTAATGCAGAATTCTATCAGACCTTCAAAGAAGACCTAATACCAACACTCTTGAAACTATTCCACAAAATAGAAACAGAAGAAATACTCCCAATCATTTCTATGAAGCCACAATTATACTTATACCTAAGCCATACAAAGACCAAACAATGAAAGAGAACCTCAATTTCTCACAAATTGAATCCAAGAACACATCAAAGCAATCAAATAGGCCTCATCCCAGGGATGTAGGGATGGTTCAATATACTGAAATCTATCAATGTAATCCAATATAGATAGATAGATAGATAGATAGATAGATAGATAGATAGATAGATGATAGATAGATAGATAGATAGATAGATAGATAGATAGATAGATACATGTGTGTATATATATATATAATATACACATTATATTCTTATATTCAAAGAAAAAGCCACATGATCATCTCATTAGATGCTGAAAAATCATTTGACAAAATTCAGCACACCTTCATGATAAAATTCTTGGAAAGATCAGGAATATCTAAACATAGTAAAAGCAATATACAGCAAACCAGTAGCCAAAATGAGAGAAACTGAAGCAATCCCACTAAAATCAGTGAGTAGACAAGGCTGCCCACTTTCTCCCTACTTATTCAATATAGTATTCAAAGTCCTGGCCAGAGCAATTACACAAAAAAAGGATGTGAAAGGGATACAAATTGCAAAGGAAAAGTCAAAGTACTACTATTTGCAGATGATATGATAATATACTTAAGTGACTCAAAAGTTACACTAGAGAACTCTTACAGCTAATGAACAGCTTCAACAAAGTGGCTGGATATAACTATTAACTCAAATCAGTAGCCTTCTCTACTCAAAGGATAAAAAGGCTGAGAATGAAATTAGGGAAAGAACACCCTTCATGATAGTCTCAAATAATATTAAATACATTGGTGTAACTCTACCCAAGCAAGTAGAAGATCTGTATGACAAGAACTTCACATCTCTGAAGAAAGAAATTGAAGAAGACCTCAGAATATGGAATGACCTCACATGCTCATAAACTGGCAGAATTAATATTTTAAAAATGACCATCTTGCTAAAAGAAATTTACAGATTCAGTGCAATCCCCACCAAAATTCCAACTCAATTCTTCATAGAGTTAGAAAGAGCAAATTGGAAATTCATTTGGGATAACAAAAACACCCAGTATATCAAAAACTATTCTCAACAATAAAAGAACTTCTGAGGGTGAACACCATTCCTGATCTTAAGCTGTACGACAGAGAAATAGTGATAAAACTGCATGGCATTAGTATAATTTCAGGCCTCTAGAACAATGGAACAGAATTGAAAACCCATAAATGAACCTTGACAAAGGATTTAAAACCATCCAATGGAAAAAAGATAGCATTTTCAACAAATGGTGTTGGTCAGAACATAGAAGAATGCAAATTGGTCCATTCTTATCTCCCTGTACAAAGATCAAGTCCAAATGGATCAAGGACCTCCTCATAAAACCAGATACACTGACTCTAATAGAAGAGAAAGTGGGGAAGATCCTTGAACACATGGGCACAGGGGAAAAGATCCTGAACAGAACACCAATAGCTTATGCTCTAAGATCAACAATAGACAAATGGGACTTCATAAAATTGCAAAGCTTCTGTAAGGCAAAGAACACTGTCAATGGGACAAAACAGTATCCAACAGATTGGTAAAAGATCTTTACCAATCCTATATCCAATAGAGGACTAATATCCAATAAATACAAAGAACTCACGAAGTGAGACTCCAGAGAGCTAAACAACCCTATTAGAAAATGAGAAACAGAGCTAAACAAAGAATTCTCAACTGAGGAGTCTCAAATGGATGAGAAACACCTAAAAAAAATGTTCACCATCCTTAGTCATCAGGGAAATGCAAAATCAAAAGAACCCTGAGATTCCACCTCACACCAGTCAGAATGGCTAAGATGAATAACTCAGGTGACAGCAGATGCTGGCAAGGATGTGGAGAAAGAGGAACAAGGAGCACTCCTCCATTGCTGATGGGACTGCAGGCTGGTACAACCACTCTGGAGATCATTCTGGCACTACCTTAGAAAATGCTACTACCTGAGTGCCCAGCTATATCACTCCTGGGCATATACCCAGAAGATGCCCCAAATGTAACAAGGACATACCTTCCACAATGTTCATAGCAGCCATATATATAATAGCCAGAATCTGTCAACAACCCAGATGTCTCTCAACAGATGAATGGATACAGAAAATGTGGTAAATTTACACAGTGGAGTACTACTCAGCTATTAAAGACAATAACTTCATGAAATTCTTAGGCAAATGGATGGAACGAAAAAAATACCATCGTAGAGAGGTAACCTAATCACAAAAGAACATACATTGTATGCACTCACTGATAAGTGGATATTAGCCCAAAAGTTCAGAATACTTGTGATACAATTCATAGACTACCTGAAGCTCAAGAAGAAGGAAGGCCAAAGCGTGGATGCTTCGGTCTTTCTTAGAATGGGGAACAAAATATTCACATAAGGAAATATAAAGACAAAATGTGGAGCAAAGACTAAAGGAAAGGCCATCCAGAGACTTTCCCACCTGGGGATTCATTCCATATACAGTCACCAAACACAGACACTATTGTGGATGCCAAGAAATGCTTGCAGACAGATGTCTGATATAGGTGTCTCCTGAGAGGCTCTGAAAGAGCCTGACAAATACAGAGGTGGATACTCCATAGGAGAAATAACAATATCAACCAACCAGTTCCCTACTCATGGAGCGACCCAAATATGTAGCTGAAGATGGCCTTGTCCAGCATCAATGGGAGAAGAGGCCCTTGGTCATGGGAAGGCTCGATGTCCCTGTGTAGGGCAATGCCAGGGCTGTGAGGCACGAGTGCATGGATGGGTGGATGAGTGAGTGGGGAAACACCCTCATAGAAGCAGGGGGAGGGAGAATAGGATAGGAAGTTTCCAGGGGAGGGGGACCAGGAAAAGGGATAACGTTTGAAATGTAAATAAAGAAATATCCAATAAAAAATGCTTGCATTGTCCAAAAAAAAAAAAATGCCAGCAATTATAAATAAACCTGTTAAAGTGTTGAAATGTGTTCACGAAAGATTTTGCTTGCATTAATGCTTTATATGTTGCACTTGAATTTTAAAAAAATTCACACACAAATGAAAGTGGAGAATCTGCCAATACCTGATTCTGTACCCTATTTTTCCACTTACAATCATACACTTAGGTACCTCTTGACTCCATTGAAAAAACATCTATCATTCATAACAGGAAGAAGAGGGTAAAAATCGTTTTTGAGAATGAAATGTTTCTCCTCATAGTGGACTATTAAGCATGTTCCCCACTCATGTAATGTGCTAACTGGGTATCTTTTCATATAATTGTTAGACATTTGGCATGGATAACACACAGATTGATATCTTCAAAAAGACCAATCAGATAGGCCTCACTTGCCCCCTGAACTCTGGAAGAGCAGATCTGTTTTTGAAGTCCTGAGCAGTATCTTGCACCAGTCGCTGGATGGGAAGCTTGTGGATCAGAAGTTCAGTGGACTTCTTCTTCTTTTTTTTTTAGGTATTTTCCTTGTTTACATTTTCAATGCTATCCCAAAGGTCCCCCATACCCACCCCCCCAATCCCCTACCCACCCACTCCCCCTTTTTGGCCCTGGCGTTCCCCTGTACTGGGGCATATAAAGTTTGCAAGTCCAATGGGCCTCTCTTTGCAGTGATGGCCGGCTAGGCCATCTTTTGATACATATGCAGCTAGAGACAAGAGCTCCGGGGTACTGGTTAGTTCATATTGTTGTTCCACCTATAGGGTTGCAGTTCCCTTTAGCTCCTTGGGTAATTTCTCTAGCTCCTCCATTGGGGACCCTGTGATCCATCCAATAGCTGACTGTGATCATCCACTTCTGTGTTTGCTAGGCCCCGGCATAGTCTCACAAGAGAGAGCTATATCTGGGTCCTTTCAGCAAAATCTTGCTAGTGTATGCAATGGTGTCAGCATTTGGTAGCTGATTATGGGATGGATCCCTGCATATGGCAATCACTAGATGGTCCAACCTTTCATCACAGCTCCAAATTTTGTCTCTGTAACTCCTTCCATGGGTATTTTGTTCCCATTTCTAAGAAAGGGTAAAGTGTCCACACTTTGGTCTTCGTTCTTCTTGAATTTAGTGGACTTCTGATAGCAACTGATTTCATGGAGTGTCACAGTACCAGGCCTCTAAAGGTGATGTTTCTTCATCCATCCAGTTGAGGGCGCACTCTTATGAGCGGCTTTTGTAGCCAGTTCTTTCCTGGGTGCTTTACCACTGGTGGATTTTCAGGAAGTCAGCTTTGTACAAGCCATGATATGAGTGCATCCTTACTTAACTCCCTTTTTCTTTGTCTGGTGCTCCTCAACAAGACAAGCAAGAAACAGCACTGGCCTTAGAGGACATTGGCAGTGAGGCAATGGCTGCAAATACAGTGGAAAGGTGGCTTTCGACACAGCGATATCTGCAAACACAGTGGAAAGGTGGATGTCAATACAGCCCTCAGCATAACTAGATGTTCAGAGGAGAATCTCCTAAAAAAGCCTTCCTCTCATTCTGAGTAAAAGATGAGCCTGAGAAATTATGTGTCAGTGTTCTCATCCCTTAGTTTGCTGACTAGGTCACACATGGAATGAGGTAAATATGAATGATCTGAGCTGCTTGGGTAATCAGTAAGTGTCAGTTAAAATAGAGGAAAGTGGGTGGAAAGTAATTTTGGAAATAAATTAATATCTGTAGTATACTATAACAGATATTCAATCTGATTGATTTTTGGAGCTACAAGAAAGGACACTGCTATAAGCCATTCTATTTTGTTGTTGTTGTTGTTTCTATTAAGAAAAACATATGTCCTGGAAATTGTGATATATAACTAAGTAGGATCCAGTTCTAACTTCCTCAGGGACGTAAACTTTATACAAAACAAAAGCATTTAGAGGATATTTATTTCATTTGATAGCTTTTATATATTCTAGAAAGAATTTTGGTATGATATTTTCTACTTGCTGTGGTCTTCACTTTTTAATTTTGTTTTTACTTTTAAGTTGTTCTTCATAATTGAAGAAAACAAAGATTGCCAGAACATCTGCCTGAGACATCTTGGTTCCCGGATACTGCCAAGACTAGTCTGCACAGGTGAGAGTGTAGACTACAGAAGATAACAGCTTCTGGGACAGGCAGGAGCCATAGAGCTTCTGTGGCAGACCCCCCTTTCACGCTCCTGACATCCGGGCAGCTTCCCTGCCAGAGGAGAGGTGTCCACCCAGCCCGGGAGGCCATTACCAGAGAATCCGTGGGAGCCATCTTCCTTCCCGGATCCTGCCAAGACTAGTCTGCACCAGTGAGAGTGTGGACTACAGAAGCTAACAGCGTCTGGAACAGGCCCTGCTTCGGGCCTTCATCTTCTGACAGGAGGCAAATCTGATCAACAGATATCTGTGCACATTCTCTGCAAAAGGAGAGCTTGCCTGCAGAGACTGCTCTAACCACTGAAACTCAGGTGAAAGCTAGTCTCCCAGGTCTGCTGGTAGAGGCTAACAAAATCATGAAAGGAACAAGCTCTAACCAGAGACAACTAAAACAACTGACTCCAGAGAATACCAGATGACGAAAGGCAGACGTAAGAATCTCACTAACAGAAACCAAGACCACTCACCATCATCAGAACCCAGCACTCCCACCTCAACCAGTCCTGGGTAACCAACACACCCGAAAAGCTAGTCCCGGACTTAAAGGGCATATCTCATGATGATGGTAGAGGACATCAAGAAGGACATTAATAACTCACTTAAAGAAATACAGGAGAACACTGCTAAAGAGTTGCAAGTCCTTAAAGAAAAACAGGAAAACACATCCGAACAGGTGATGGAAATAAACAAAATCATACTAGGCCTAAAAAGGGAAGTGGACACAATAAAGAAAACCCAAAGATAGGCAACATTGGAGATAGAAACCCTAGGAAAGAAATCTAGAACCATAGATGTGAGCATCAGCAACAGAATACAAGAGATGGAAGAGAGAATCTCAGGTGCAGAAAATTTCATAGAGAACATCGGCACAACAACCAAAGACAATGCAAAATGCAAAAAGATCCTAACTCAAAACATCCAGGAAATCCAGGACACAATGAAAACGCCAAACCTAGAGATAGTAGGAGTAGATGAGAATGAAGATTTTCAACTTAAAGGGCCAGCAAATATCTTCAACAAAGTTATAGAAGAAAACTTCCCAAACCTAAAGAAAGAGATGCCCATGAACGTACAAGAAGCCTACAGAACTCCAAATAGAATGGACCAGAAAAGAAATTCCTCTCAACACATAATACTCCGAACAACAAATTTGCTAAATAAAGATAGAATACTAAAAGCACTAAGGGAAAATGGTCAAGTAACATATAAAGGCAAGCCTATCAGAAATACACCAGATAATTCACCAGAGACTATGAAAGCCAGAAGATCCTGAACAGATGTTATACAGACACTAAGAGAACACAAATGCCAGGCCAGGCTACTATACCAGCCAAACTCTCAATTACCATAGATGGAGAAACCAAAGTATTCCACGACAAAACCAAATTCACACATTATCTTCCCATGAATCCAGCCCTTCAAAGGATAATAAAGGAAAAAAAACCAATACAAGAACGGAAACCATGTCCTAGAAAAAGCAAGAAAGTAATCCTTCAAAAAACTAAAAAAAGATAGCCACAAGAACCTAATGCCAACTTTAACAACAAAAATAATAGGAAGCAACAATTACTTTTCCTTAACATCTCTTAATAACAATGGACTCAACTCCCCAATAAAAAGACAAAAACAAACAGACTGTCTACACAAACAGGACCCAACATTCTGATGCTTACAGGAAACTCATCTCAGGGAAAATGACAGACAGTACCTCAGAATGAAAGGCTGGAAGACAATTTTCCAAGCAAATTGTCTGAAGAAACAAGCTGGAGTAGTCATTCTAATATCTAATAAAATCAATTCCAACACAAAGTCATCAAAAAAGACAAGGAGGGGCACTTCATTCTCATCAAAGGTAAAATCTTCCAAGAGGAACTCTCAATTCTGAATATCTATGCTCCAAATACAAGGGCAGCCACATTCATTAAAGAAAATTTAGTAAAGCTCAAAACACACAATGCACCTCACACAATAATAGTGGGGGACTTCAACACACAACTTTCATCAATTGACAGATCATGGAAACAGAAACTAAACAGGGACAGTGAAACTAACAACAGTTATGAAACAAATGGAACTAACAGATATCTACAGAACATTTTATCTTAAAACAACAGGATATAACTTCTTCTCAGCACCTCATGATACCTTCTCCAAAACTGACCATATAATTGGTCATAAAACAGGCCTCAACAGATACAAAATTTATTGAAATTGTCCCATGCATCCTATCAGATCACCATGGACTAAGGCTGATCTTCAATAAACAACATAAATAATAGAAACCCAACATTCAAGTGGAAACTGTACAACACTATTCTCAATGACAGCTCGGACAAGGAAGGAATAAAGAAAGAAATTAAGGACTTTTTGGAGTTTAATGAAAATGAAGCCACAACGTACCCAAACTTATGTGACACAATGAAAGCATTTCTAAAAGGAAAACTCATAGCTCTGAGTGCCTCCAAAAAGAAACTAGAGAGAGCACACACTAGCAGCTTGACAACACACCTAAAAGCTCTAAAACAAAAGGAAGCAAATACACCCAAGAGGAGTAGACAGCAGGAAATAAACTCAGGGGCGAAATCAACCAACTGGAAATAAGAAGAACTATTCAAAGAATCAACCAAACAAGGAGCTGGTTCTTTGAGAAAATCAACAAGATAGATAAACCCTTAGCCAGACTCACTAAAGGTCACAGGGACATCCTAATTACCAAAATCAGAAATGAATAGGGATAGGGAGACATAACAACAGATCCTGAAGAAATCCAAAACGCCATCAGATCCTTCTACAAAAGGCTATACTCAACAAAACTGTAGAACCCGGATAAAATGGACAAGTTTCTAGACAGATACCAGGTACCAAAGTTAAATCAGGAACAGGTTAATGATCTAAACAGTCCCATATCGCCTAAAGAAATAGAAGCAGTCATTAATAGTCTCCCAACCAAAAAAAGTCCAGGAACAGATGGGTTTAGTGCAGAGTTCTATCAGACCTTCAAAGAAGATCTAATTCCAGTTCTTCACAAACAATTCCACAAAATAGAAGCAGAAGTTACTCTACCCAACTCATTCTATGAAACCACCATTACTCTGATACTTAAACCACAGAAAGACCCAACAAAGATAAAGAATTTCAGACCAATTACCCTTATTAATATTGATATAAAAATACTCAATAAAATTCTCGCTAACCGAATCCAAGAGCCCATCAAAACAATCATCCATCCTGACCAAGTAGGTTTCATTCCAGGGATGCAGGGATGGTTTAATATACAGAAATCCATCAAAGTAATCCGTTATATAAACAAACTCAAAGACAAAAATCACATGATCATCACCTTAGATGCAGAGAAAGCATTTGACAAAATCCAACACCCATTCATGATAAAAGTCTTGGAAAGATCAGTAATTCAAGGCCCAAACCTAAACAAGATAAAAGCAATCTACACCAAACCAGTACCAACATCAAAGTAAATGGTGAGAAGCTGGAAGCAATCCCACTAAAATCAGAGACTAGAAAAGGCTGCCCACTTTCTCTCTACCTATTCAACATTGTACTTGAAGTCCTAGCCAGAGGAATTAGACAATAAAAGGAGATCAAGGGGATACAAATTGGAAAGGAAGAAGTCAAAATATCACTTTTTGCAGATGATATGATAGTATATATAAGTGACTCTAAAAATTCTTGGTGTAAATGTACACAATGGAGTACAACTCAGCTATTTGAAAAAAAATGAATTTACGAAATTCCTAGGCAAATGGATACAATTTGTGAAACACATGAAGCTCAGGAAAAACGAAGACCACGGTGTGGATACTTTGCCCCTTCTTTTAACTGGAGCAAGGCACCCATGGAAGGAGCTACAGAGACAGAGTTTGGAGCTGAGAAGAAAGGATGGACCATCTAGAAGCTGCCATACCCAGGGATCCATCCCATAATCAGCCTCCCAACATTGACACCATTGCATACACTAGCAAGATTTTGCTAAAAGGATCCTGATATAGCTGTCTCTTTTGAGACTATCCCGGGGCCTAGCAAACACAGAAGTGGATGCTCACAGTCAGGGATTGGGTGAATCACAGGGCCCCCAATGTTGGAGCTAGAGAAAGAACCCAGGGAGCTGGGGGGATCTCCAACCCTATAGGTGGAACAACAACATGAACTAACCAGTATCCCCCCCAGCCCCCAGAGCTTGTGTCTCTAGCTGTTTATGTATCAGAAGATGGCCTGGTTGGCCATCAGTGGAAAGAGAGGCCCATTGGCCATGCAGACTTTATATGCCTCTGTATAGGGGAATGCCAGGCCCAAGAGGTGGGAGTGGGTGTGTGGGGGAGTGGGTTTGGGAGGATGTGGGGGACTTTTGCAATAGCATTGGAAATGTAAATGAAATAAATACCCAATAATAAAAAATTTTTAAAAAAAAGAAAAGAAAATTAACCATTTTTTTCCTAAAACCCAAATCAAAAACTTAAATGCATTCATAATGTAAATTAAGCACAAAGGATTTTTTGATATTTTATAATTTTAAAGTTAGAATACTCCTTCAAATTATAGGTTTTTAAAGTTTTTTTTTTCTTATTAGGTATTTTCTTCATTTACATTTCAAATATTATCCCAGAAGTCCTCCGTACCTTCCCCCCACACACACACACACACACACACACTCCCCTACCCACCCACTCCCTCTTCTTGGCCCTGGTGTTCCCCTGTCCTGGGGCATACAAAGTTTGCAAGGCCAAGAGGCCTCTCTTCCCAATAATGGATGACTAGGCCATCTTCTGGTACATATGCAGCTAGAGACACAAACTCCGGGGGTAATGGTTAGTTCATATTGTTCCACCTATAGGGTTGTAGATCCCTTTATCTCCTTGGGTACTTTCTCTAGTTCCTCCATTGGGGGTCCTGTGTTCCATCCAATAGCTGACTGTGAGCATCCACTTCTGTGTTTGCCAGGAACCGGCATAGCCTCACAAGAGACAGCTAAATCAGGGTCCTTTTAGCAAAATCTTGCTGGTGAATGCAATGGTGTCAGCGTTTGGATGCTGATTATGGGCTGGATGCCCGGGTGGGGCAGTCTCTGGATGGTTTATCCTTTTGTCTCAGCTCCAAACTTTGTCTCTGTAACTCCTTCCATGGATGTTTTGTTCCCAATTCTAAGAAGCGGCAACGTGTCTACACATTGGTTTTCATTCTTCTTGAGTTTCATATGTTTTGCAAATTATATTTTGCATCTTGGGTATTCTAAGTTTCTGGGCTAATATCCACTTATCAGTGAGTACATATCATGTGAGTTCTTTTGTGATTGGGTTACCTTACTCAGGATGATTCCCTCCAGGTCCATCCATTTGCCTAGGAATTTCATAAATTCATTCTTTTTAATAGCTGTGTAGTACTCCATTGTGTAAATGTACCACATTTTCTGTATCCATTCCTCTGTTGAGGGGCATCTGGGTTCTTTCCAGCTTCTGGCTATTATAAATAAGGCTGCTATGAACATAGTGGAGCATGTGTCCTTCTTACCGGTTGGGACATCTTCTGGATATATGCCCAGGAGAGGACACACACCTATGGTCACTTGATCTTTGACAAGGGAGCTAAAACCATCCAGTGGAAAAAAAGACAGTATTTTCAACAAATAGTGCTGGCACAACTGGTGGTTATCATGTAGAAGAATGTGAATTGATCCATTCTTATCTCCTTGTACTAAGGTCAAATCTAAGTGGATCAAGGAACTCCACATAAAACCAGAGACACTGAAACTTATAGAGTAGAAAGTAGGGAAAAGTCTCAAAGATATGGGCACATGGGAAAAATTCCTGAATAGAACAGCAATGGCTTGTGCTGTAAGATCGAGAATTGACAAATGGGACCTTATAAAATTGCAAAGCTTCTGTAAGGCAAAAGACACTGTCAATAAGACAAAAAGGCCACCAACAGATTGGGAAAGGATCTTTACCTATCCTAAATCAGATAGCGGAATAATATCCAACATATATAAAGAACTCAAGGAGGTGGACTCCAGAAAATCAAATAACCCCATTAAAAAATGGGGCTCAGAGCTAAACAAAGAATTCTCACCTGAGGAACACCGAATGGCTGAGAAGCACCTGAAAAAAATGTTCAGCATGCTTAAGCATCAGGGAAATGCAAATCAAAACAACCCTGAGATTCCACCTCACACCAGTCAGAATGGCTAAGATCAAAACTTCAGGTGACAGCAGATGCTGGCGAGGATGTGGAGAAAGAGGAACTCTCCTCCATTGTTGGTGGGATTGTAAGCTTGTATATCCACTCTGGAAATCAGTCTGGCACTACATCAGAAAATTGGACATAGTACTACTGGAGGCTTTTAATGTTTTAATCGATTCTTCTGTTCCATATCACACATCTCAGTCCCTTTGTCTCCTATCCTCTCATATCTGCACTTCATCTTCAGCTCCCCAAAACCCACACAGACCAACAAACAACAACAAAAACAACAACAAAAAGCATAGAAAACGTCTCATCATGGAAGCTGTATTATTTCACAATGTGCCTTACAGTATATTCCTCTGTTCACACATCTTCACTTGCAAATGTTCATTGCCATGAGTCATTGGTCTGTTTTGAGACCTCAGGTTTCTGTGACACCATCAATATTAGATCCTCATCTGTATTCCTCCCTGTTATCTTGTTTGTACTCGAAGTCATGGAGGTCCTGCAGTTCTGGAAGAGTAAAGCTGGCCCTTTCAGGTGTTCCAATCATTTTGCAGATGATAAGATTTGGGATTGGCCAGTTCCAAGCCCTAGGTTTGGACTTGGGTGGTAGCTGAACTGTTCAGCCCACCTCAGTGATCATAATCTCATGCTCTTGAGGCTAGCTCATCCATACACAGCTCCAGAGCCAGCTCCACTATGCTGTCCTGTCAAGGTTCAGTGCCCATTCTCCTAAGTCCTGTAGGTTGAGGGAGACTAGTTGAGTTAGCTCTCTGACTCCAATCCTCTTGGGACTATCCTACTTGTGCCTACACAAGTCAGCTCCAATGGGCTGCCCAGGCAAGGTGCGTGGCCCACTATCCATCCTGAGCACAGCAGTAGGTGAGGGGGAGGGCCAGCTCATCCACTGGGCTAGTTCTCCTGAAATCACCCCTGCATTCATGTCACCTCATGGCAGATGAAACTATGTCCTTGGGGCTGGCTCACCTGAGCCCCTGCCACCGGGGTCATCTCTACAGTACTATCTGTAGGGTTATAGGTCCTGTGTCTGCTCCGCCACAGGGCTCAGCTGCTCAGGGAGGCAGGACACAGGAATTTTGACCACGCTTACCCCATGCTGTCGCCAGGCAGGTGTTAGGCCATAGGGAAGCCCTGGGACACTGCTCAGGGGGTGGGGAAGCACAGCCTGAGGTGTGGGACAGCAAGAGCTGGCTGGGCCTGCGATGAAGCCCCGGCCATATGGCTCTCAGGCTCCTGGGCATCTAGGCTGGAGGCCACAGAAGATCTGAGAATGGAGTAGGGGGCAGCAGTCTGGATATAGCCTGGGGCTGGGGTAAAAAGGGGTACCTCTGGCTGGTCCTAAGGGGAGAGGTCTTGGTTTAGTGGGCAGCAGTCTTGGGCTTGGTGGAGGCTGTGGCTAAGAATGCAGAGAGACCTTCTACAGAAGATTAGACAGCTCTAATTTACAGCAGACACAGCTCTATAGGTGAAGGCCTTCTCCATGGCTTTCCATGGTGGATCCCAATGAAAAGAGACAGTCCATGGTTTTAAGACATTTTTTGTCATGGTGAAAAGTGGATGAGTAAAACTGGACCCCACTTCTCAGGGTGGGCCTGAGATTAAATACTTTTTGCAGTGAGGAGTGTCTGGGAAGGAAAGCTTATTGACTGAGTCCTTCAGGCCTTTAGGTACCTCATTAAAATGGAGATCTGTCTTGAGCCTGCGTGACCACAGGTCACATCCTCTACAAGTGAAGGGGCTTGGGTCATTGCCCATATGTGACTGATGGTCACAAATCTGTGGGGGGGGGGCAGGGGGTGCTACGCTCTCTGGTTGAGTCAACTGGACAAGCTGAGAGGCTTAAAAGTCACTCATGAGGCAAAAGAGTTTCAAGGAAGTTCTCCTCCTGGAGTCTAGCGTTCCCTACCCATACAGTAATTTTTCATTTCTGCATTCCAGTCCCACGTTAGTCTAGTGTATGGATCCACGTGTTCTCTTTCAATATTTTTCTATCATAAGTGCCTTTTAAGATTGAATTCTGACATAGCTAAAGCCGTCCGCCAGTGTTCCAACAGTCCTAGTTCGTCCTTAGCAAGACCTTGGGCTTGGAATTTAGTACTGCCCCTGGTATTACACTATCTCTTTGAGTAAAAGTTAGGTCACTGCCCTTTACAGGAATTTACCATCACTAAGGAAAAAAGAAGTTTCTCACTGTAGGAGAAACCAGAATACATATTTAAAATTATAGCTGAGTTACGCCTATATACAGGAATTTACAATGGTTTAGGAAGTAGATCGGGCTGTGGTTTTAGAGTATTGCATTATTCATGAGATGGTTAGCTAGAATGGAACTCCCTAGTTAGAACCATGACTTGGGTGTGAAAGACCTTGCCCTAGGAGTGAAAAGTTCTCACACCTGGCTTCTAAGACTATAGCTGACCTTAGATAAAGCTGACTTTGTCTCAGTTATTTTACTGCCCAGTTCCTGCCAGTCTTTGCATTTTTCATTCCTCTGTTCTGTGTAAGAGTCATTAAGCATCCAGTTACCTCATTTGTACCTTGCGGGTATGTCACCCAACTACCTTGTTGTCTTCTGCATAAAAAGTCTGATGTTCGATTTGAAAGATTACAATCAGATTCCACACAAACTCTCCTGTGTGCGTCTGTCTGTCATTCATCCACGCTTTGCCCACCCGCGTCGAGAGACCCCGTTCCACGCAGACACAGGGACCCAGAGGGTCTGCGGCAGGGGGCGGTGCATCTAGAGACAGAGACCTGGTGCCCACAGAGACCTGGTGCCTAGAAACAGGCCGAGCACCTACTGTTCCTTCAAGGTCTCCAGTGATTCAAACCTTAGCTCAACTGGGAACCAGGCTACCTTTTTTCACTGTCCCACAACTATTTAGCTATGGTGCAGGGCCTTCACTCTCAAGTGCTGCAGCTGATAAGAGGCAGGCCTAGCTTTCCCAAGTTCATGCCCCTGTGTGTGGGCAGCTTCCCCCACTGCCAGAGGTGTCAAAGGGCAGAAGTGGGTGGCATCACCTCTATGTTCCATCGCATGGCAAGTGAGTGACATGGTCAGCTCTTCCACATTCATAATCCCATCACTAGGGCCAGCTCCACTGTGCTGCCTAGGTGAGGCACAGGAACATCTCTCTTGAGTACTACCCCCATGAGAGATGAGGCCAGCTCTCATGAGCACTGCATCAATTGAGGGGAGTGGCCAGTTATGTGACCCTGCACATTCATGTGGTCCCTGGTGGCTGCCCCAACCAGGAACATCCTCATGTTCTCTTATAATAATATCTTCCTGTGATGGTTTATATGTGCTCAGCCCAGGGAGTGGCTTTATTAGAAGGTGTGGCCCTGTTGGAGTAGACGTGTCGCTGTGGGTGTGGATTTTATGGCCCTCAATCCTAGCTGCCTGGGAACCAATATTCTGTTAACAGCCTTCAGATGAAGACATAGATCTCAGCTCTTCCTGAACCATGCCTGCCTGGATGCTGCCATGTTTCCACCGTGATGATAATGGACTGAACCTCTGAACCTGTAAGTCAGCCTCAATTAAATGTTGTCCTTATAAGAATTGCTTTCTTCATGGTGTCTGTACACAGCAGCAAAGCCCTAAGACACATCCACGGACATTGACATCAAACACTGCTGCTACATAGCCACTGACTCAGACATGACCCTATCAGCTCAGACTGGGACCTCACCATGGCCAAAGGTGGCAAGGCTGGCCACTAACAACAGGCTCCTCCTCTCTATACTCCAGTCTCCAGTTAAATCTCTCTTCCTAATGCTCAACTTCTCTTCCCCTCTCCCCCAACCCCATCTGACCACCACATACTTGTACAGTGGGATGGCTCACCCTGAAAGCCCTGGATGATATCCTCCATCCTAAGTCTATGCCCTGCCTGTGCTGAGCACTGGAAGGCAGATCTGTGGATGGCATGGCAGTCTACAAGTCCCTTTCTCCTTCTAAGCTTAGATGCCTGGATTTGGTTTTATTTATTTTATTTTTATGTGTCCTGGGCATAAAACAGCTTTGGCCACCAAGCCAGACATCCAGTTAGGATGCACAAAGGACTGCCATCTGCTCTGCCCTGACTGATATAAGAATAACATCACCAACAAGGTGTTTCTTTGCCCATTGCCAAGGGGAAGGAAATTAAGTAATTTGATTAAATTATCAGATTTGTGCTATACAAGTGGAAGCTAGGGATAATTCCCTAGAGAACTTTATTGTGTTAGCAAACAAAATGATAGTACAATTTTTTTCAATGTTACTATTCTACATATTTGGTTTACAGCCTGAGAATCTTGATTTTCTAAGCACATTAACTTAAAAGACACAAAATCTTTGTTTATCATTTCTTTCCTCATGTAAATTGCTACTTTACTTCCCTAAGACTTTTATGCTCTTTTTTTGCTGACAAGATAATATCCCAAGTCACATGTATGAGTCTAAATACCACATTGTCAAGTGGGATCTAGATGCAGCACATTAGAAAAATGTCAACCTACTCCATCATCCAAAGACGGTCTTGCAAAAGCATGCTTTATGAAGTTCTTACTCTTTATTGACTTTTAGTGAGCAAACAAAAAATAGAGAGAGCACACTTTAAGATGTCATAATTTTTTAGATGATATTCACAAGTTTTAAAAACTGTAGCTAACACTTGAGATCTCCGTAATATCCAGAAGGGTGTTTTACAGTCCAGCTGGTAAAGCTGACTACTAAAATGGACTTTTTAAAAGTTTGAATATTTTATTTATTTACATTTCAAATGTTTTCCCCTTTCCAGGTCTCCCCTTCAGAAACCCTGTATCCTACCCTCCCTCCCCCTGCATCTATAAGGGTGCTCCCCCACCCACCACCCACTCCCACCTTCCCAACCTGGCATTCCCCTACACTGGGCATCAACCACCCTCAGGCTCAAGGGCCACTCCTCCCACTGATGTTCAACAAGGTCATCCTCTGCCACATATGTGGCCTGAGCCATAGGTACCTCCATGTGTACTCTTTGGTTGGTGGTCCAGTACCCAGGAACTCTGGGGGGTCTGGCTGGTTGATACTGTTGATTCCCCTATGGAGCTGCAAACCCTCACAGCTCCTTCAGAGCCTTCTGCAACTCATCCATCTGGGACCCCACGCTCAGTCCAATGGTTGACTGCAAGCAGCCTCCTCTGTTTTTGTCAGGCTCTAGCAGAGCCTCTCAGAAGACAACCACATCAGACTCCTGTCAGCAAGCACTTCCCAGCATCCACAATATTGTCTGGGTTTGGTAATTGTATTCAAGATGGAACTCCAGGTAGGGCAGTCTCTGAATCACCTTTCCTTCAGTCTCTGCTCCACACGATGTCTACATATTTCCTCCTGTGAGTACTTGGTTCCCCCTTCTAAAAAGGACTGAAACATCAACACTTTAGTCTTCCTTCTTTGGCTTCATATGATCTGTGAATTGAATCATGACTATTCCAAACTTTTGGGCTAATATCCACTTATCAGTGAGTGCATGTGTGTTCTTTTGTGACCGAGTTACCTCATTCACATATTTTCAAGTTGCATCTATTTGCCTGCAAATTTCAGGAAATCATAGATATTAATAGCTGAGGAGTGTTCCACTGTGTAAATGTACCACATTTTCTGTATCTATTCCTCTGTTGAGAGACATCTGGGTTGTTGACAGCTTCTGGCTATTAGAAATATAGTTGCTGTGAACATTGTAGAACATATGTCCTTATTACATTTGGGTCATCTTCTGGGTATATGCCCAGGAGTGGTATACCTGGGTACTCAGGTAGTACGATGTCCAATTTTCTGAGGTAGTGCCAGAATGATTTCCAGAGTGGTTGTACCAGCTTGCAGTTCCATCATCAATGGAGGAGTGTTCCTCTTTCTCCACATCCACGCCAGCACCTGCTGTCACTTGAGTTTTTCATCTTAGCCATTCTGACTGGGGTGAGGTGGAATCTCAGGGTTGTTTTGATTTGTATTTCCCTGATGACTAAGGATGTTGAACATTTCTTTAGGTGTTTCTCATCAATTTGAGACTCCTCAGTTGAGAATTCTCTGTTTATCTTTGTTTCTCATTTTCTAATAGGGTTATTTAGTTCTCTGGAGTCCAACTTCGTGGGTTTTTTTTGTATTTATTGTATACTAATCCTCTACTGGATGTAGGATTGGTAAAGATCTATCCCCAATCTGTTTGATGCTGTTTGTCCTATTGACAGTGTCCTTTGCCTTACAGAAGCTTTGCAATTTTATGAAGTCCCATTTGTCTATTGTTGATCTTAGAGCATAAGCCATTGGTGTTCTGTTCAGGATCTTTTCCCCTGTGCCCATAGGTTTGAGGATCTTCCCCACTTTCTCTTCTATTAGATTCAGTTTATCTGGTTTTATGCGGAGGTCCTTGATCCATTTGGGCTTGATCTTTGTACAGGGAGATAAAATTGATCAATTTTCTGAGGAACCGCCAGACTGATTTCCAGAGTAGTTGTACAAGCTTGCAATGCCACCAACAATGGAGGAATGTTCCTCTTTCTCCACATCCTCGCCAGCATCTGCTGTCACCTGAATTTTTGATCTTAGCCATTCTGACTGGTGTGAGGTGGAATCTCGGGGTTGTTTTGATTTGCATTTCCCTGATGATTAAGGATGTTGAACATTTTTTCAGGTGCTTCTCTGCCATTCGGTATTCTTCAGGTGAGAATTCTTTCTTCAGCTCTGAGCCCCATTTTTAATGGGGTTATTTGATTTTCTGGAGTCCACCTTCTTGAGTTCTTTATATATATTGGATATTAGTCCCCTACCTGATTTAGGATAGGTAAAGATCCTTTCCCAATCTGTTGGTGGTCTTTTTGTCTTATTGAAGGTGTCTTTTGCCTTGCAGAAGCTTTGCAATTTTATGAGGTCCCATTTATCGATTCTCGATCTTACAGCACAAGCCATTGCTGTTCTATTCAGGAATTTTCCCCCTGTACCCATATCTTCAAGGCTTTTCCCTATTTTCTCCTCTATAAGTTTCAGTGTCTCTGGTTTTATGTGGAGTTCCTTAATCCACTTAGATTTGACCATAGTACAAGGAGATAGAAATGGATAAATTGACATTTTTCTACATGATAACCGCCAGTTGTGCCAGCACCATTTGTTGAAAATGCTGTCTTTTTTCCACTGGATGGTTTTAGCTTCCTTGTCAAACATCAAATCACGATAGGTGTGTGGGTTCATCTCTGGGTTTTCAATTCTGTTCCATTGGTCTACTTGTCTGTCACTATACCAGTACCATGCAGTTTTTAGCACAATTGCTCTGTAGTACAGCTTTAGGTCAGACAAGGTGATTCTACCAGAGGTGCTTTTATACTTGAGAAGAGTTTTTGCTATTCTAGGTTTTTTTGTTATTCCAGATGAATCTGCTGATTGCCCTTTCTAATTCGTTGAAGAATTGAGTTGGAATTTTGATGGGGATTGCATTGAATCTGTAGATTGCTTTTGGCAAGATAGCCATTTTTACTATATTGATCCTGCCAATCCATGAGCATGGGAGATCTTTCCATCTTCTGAGATCTTCTTTAATTTCTTTCTTCAGAGACTTGAAGTTCTTATCATACAGATCTTTCACATCCTTAGTTAGAGTCAAGCCAAGGTAATTTATATTATTTGTGACTATTGAGAAGGGTATTGTTTCCCTAACTTCTTTCTCAGCCTGTTTATCCTTTGTGTACAGAAAGGCCATTGACTTGTTTGAGTTAATTTTATATCCAGCTACTTCATTGAAGCTGTTTATCAGGCTTAGGAGTTCTCTGGTGGAATTTTAGAAAGAACCCAGATGCCCCTCAACAGACGAATGGATACAGAAAATGTGGTACATTTACACAATGGAGTACTACTCAGCTATTAAAAAGAATGAATTTATGAAATTCCTAAACAAATGGATGGACCTGGAGGGCATCATCCTGAGTGAGGTAACCCAATCACAAAGGAACTCGCACAATATGTACTCACTGATAAGTGGATATTAGCCCAGAAACTTAGCATACCCAAGATATAAGATACAATTTGCTAAATGCATGAAACTCAAGAAGAACGAAGACCAAAGTGTGGACACTTTGCCCCTTCTTAGAAATGGGAACAAAACACCCATGGAAGGAGTTACCGAGACAAAATTTGGAGCTGTGATGAAAGGATGGACCACCTAGTGATAGCTATATCCAGGGATCCATCCCATAATCAGCTTCCAAACGCTGACACCATTGCATACACTAGCAAAATTTTGCTGAAAGGACCCAGATATAGCTCTCTCTTGTGAGACTATGCCGGGGCCTAGCAAACACAGAAGTGGATGATCACAGTCAGCTATTGGATGGGTCACAGGGCCCCCAATGGAGAAGCTAGAGAAAGTACCCAAGGAGCTAAAGGGAACTGCAACCCTATAGGTGGAACAACAATATGAACTAACCAGTACCCCGGAGCTCTTGTCTCTAGCTGCATATGTATCAAAAGATGGCCTAGTCAGCCATCACTGGAAAGAGAGGCCCTTTGGACTTGCAAACTTTATATGTCCCTTACAGGGGAACGCCAGGGCCAAAAAGGGGGAGTGGGTGGGTAGGGGATTGGGGGGGAGAGGGTATGGGGGACTTTTGGTATAGCATTGGAAATGTAAACGAGGAAAATACCTAATAAAAAAAGAGAAAAAAATGGATCATTTTGCATTCTTCTAAGTGATGACTGCCAGTTGAACCAACACCATTTGTTGAAAATGCTATCTCTTTTTAGCTCCTTTGTCAAAGATCAAGTGACCATAGGTATGTACATTCATTTACAGGACTTCAATTCTGTTTCCTTGATCTACCTGTTTGTCATATACCAATACCATGCAGTTTTCATCACTGTTGCTCTTTGGTACAGCTTGAGGTCAGAGATGGTGATTCCCCCAGAATTCTTTTATTGTTGAGAATAGTTTTTGATATACCGTTTTGTTTTGGTTTTTTCTTGTTGTTGTTTTTCCAAATGACTTTGAGAATTGCTCTTTCTAACTCTATGAAGAATTGAGTTGGAATTTTTATGGGAATTCCATTGAATCTGTATACTGCTTTTGGCAATATGGGTATTTTTACTATATTAATCCTGCCAATCCACGAGCATGGGAGATCTTTTGCTCTTTGGAAGTCTTCCTAGATTTCTTTCTTCAGAGACTTGAAATTCTTGTCATACAGATCATCTACTAGCTTGGTTAGAGTCACACCAAAATACTTGATATTGTTTATGATTATGGTGAAGGGTGATGTTTCTCTAATTTCTTTCTTAGCCTGTTTTTCTTTTGAGTAGAGGAAGACTACTGATTTGTTTGAATTAATTTTATATCCAGCCACTTTCCTGGAGTTGTTTATCAGCTGTAAGAGTTCTCTGGTGGAATTTTGGAGGAACTTAATTATACTATCATATCATCTGCAAATAGTAATATTTTGACCACTTTTTTTTTTTTGCCAATTTTGTATCCCTTTGACCTCCTTTTGTTGTCTAATTGCTCTGGCTAGGAATTTGAGTACTATATTAAATAGGTAGGGAGAGGGTGGGCAGCAATTCTAGTGCCTGATTTTAGTGGGATTGCTTCAAGTTTCTCTCCATTTAGTTTGATGTTGGCTACTCGTTTGTTGAATATAGCTTTTACTATGTTTAGGTATGGGCGTTGAATACTTGATCTTCCACGACTTTTAACATGGAGATGTGTTGAATTTTGTCAAATGCTTTCTCAGCATCTAATGAGGTGATCATGTGGTCTCTTTCTTTGACTTTGTTTATGTATTGGATTACATTAATGGAATTCCATATATTAAACCATTCCTGCATCCCTGGGATGAAGCCTACATGATCATGGTGAATGATTGTTTTGATATGTCCTTGGATTCAGTTTGCAAGAATTTCATTGAGTATTTTTGCATTAATAGTCATAAGAAAGATTTCTCTAAAGTTTTCTTGTTTGGTTGGATCTTTGTATGGTTTAGGTGTTAGAGTAATTATGACTTCATAGTACAAGTTAGGTAATATTCCTTCTGTTTCTATTTCATGTAATAGTGTAAGGAAAATTGGTATCAGATCTTCTTTCTATTTTGTGGAATAGTTGATTATTGGAATTAGGTATTCTTTGAAGGTCTGATAGAATTGTGCACTAAACCCATCTGGTCCTGGACTTTTTTTGATTGGACAACTTTAATGAATGTTTCTATTTCTTTAGGGGTTATGGGCCTTTTTAGATGGTTTATCTGATCCTGATTTAACTTTGGTATTTGTTATCTGTCTAGAATATTGTCCATTTCATCCAGATTTTCCAGTTTTGTTGAATATAATCTTTCATAGTAGGATCTGATGGTTTTTTGCATTGCCTCAGTTTCTGCTATTATATCTCCCTTTACATTTCAATTTTGTTAATTTGGATACTGTCACTGAGCCCTCTGGTAGTCTGGCTAAGGGTTTATCTATCTTGTTGATTTTCTCAATGAACCAGCTCCTGGTTTTGTTGCTTCTTTATATAGTTCTTTTTGTTTCAACTTGGTGGATTTCAGCCCCGAGTTTGATTATTTCCTGCTGTCTACTCCTCTTGGGTGTATTTGCTTCTTTTGGTTATAAAGCTTTCAGATGTGTTGTCAAGATGCTACTATATGCTTTCTCCAGAATCTTTTGGGAGGCATTCAGAGCTATGAATTTTCATCTTAGCACTGCTTTCATTGTTTCCCATAAGTTTGGATATGTTTTGCGTTCATTTTCATTGAATTCTAAAAGTCTTTCATTTCTTTATTTCTTCCTGAACCATGTTATCATTGAGTAGGGCATTGTTGAGCTTCCATGTGTACGTGGGTTTCTGATTTTTGGTTTTGGGGTTTTTTTTGGTTTGGGGGGGGTGTTTTTGTTTTTTGTTTGTTTGGTTGGTTGGTTTTTGGTTTTGGGGTGGTTGCTTTGTTTTGTTTTGTTTTGTTTTGTTTTATTTTGTTTTGTTTTGTCATTGCTGTCGTTATTGAAGACCAGACTTAGTCTGTGGTGATCTGATATGATGCATGGGATTATTTCAATCTTCTTGTATCTGTTGAGCTCTGTTTTGTGACCAATTATATGGTCACTTTTGGAGAAGGTAGCATGAGGTGCTAAGAAGATGGTATATTCTTTTGTTTTAGGATAAAATCTTCTATAGATATCTGTTAAATCTATTTGGTCCATATCTTCTGTTAGTTTCACTGTGGCTCTGTTTTGTTTCTCTTTCCATGCTTTGTTCCTTGCTGAGAGTAGGTGTTGAAGTCTCCCACTATTACTGTGTGAGGTGCAATGTTTGCTTTAAGCTTTAGTAAAGTTTCTTTTATGAATGTGGGTTTGTATAGTTCTTTTTGTTTCAACTTGGTTGATTTGGAGCATAGATGTTCAGAATTGAGAGTTTTTCTTGGAAGATTTTTTTTAATTAGGTATTTTCTTCATTTACATTTCCAATGCTATCCCAAAAGTTCCCCATACCCTCGCCTCCCACTCCCCTACCCACCCATTCCCACTTCTTGGCCCTGGCGTTCCCCTGTACTAAGGCATATAAAGTTTGCAAGACCAAGGGGCCTCTCTTTCCAATGATGGCCGACTAGGCGAAATATGCAAATATGGCGACATATGCAGCTAGAGACAAACCTTCCTTCCATGCTAATCTTCTCTGTATTCAATTTTAGTATATGTGCGGCCGAAGCGAGCACGGAAGATTTTTCCTTTGATGATTATGAACTGTCCTTCCTTAATCTTTTTCATATATTTTGGTTGAAAGTCGATTTTATGCAATATTAGAATGGCTACTTCAGCTTGTTTCTTGGGACCATTTGCTTGGAAAATTGTTTTCTAGCCTTTTACTCTGAGGTAATGTCTGTCTTTGACACTGAGATGCATTTTCTGTATACAGCAAAGTGCTTGGATCCTCTTTACATATCCAGTCTGATAGTCTATGTGTTCTTATTGGAGAATTGAATCCATTAATGTTAAGAGGTATTAAGGAACAGTGATTGTTCCTTCCTGATATTTTTTTATGTTATTTTTATGTTTGTGTAACTATCTTCTTTGGGGTTTGTTGAAAAATCACTTTCTTGCTTTTTCTAGGGTGTAGCTTTCCTTCTTGTTTTGGAATTTTGTATTATCCTTTGTAGGGATGGATTTGTGGACAGTTATTGTGTTCGTTTGGTTTTTTTCATGGAATATCTTGGTTTCTCCATCTATGGTAATTAAGAGTTTTTCTCAGTATAGTAACCTGGGCTGGCATTTATGTTCTCTTAGGGTCAGTATGACATCTTCCCAGGAGTTTCTAGCATTCATAGTCTCTGGTGAAAAATCTGGTATAATTCTGATAGGTGTGCCTTTATACATTATTTGACCTTTTTTCCCTTACTGCTTTTAATATTCTTTCTTTGTTTTGCACATTTGGTGTGTTGACTATTATGTGACAGGAGGAATTTCTATTTTGGTCCAATCTATATGGAATTCTGTAGTCTTCTTGTATATTGATGGGCATCTCTTTCTTTAGGTTAGGTAAGTTTTCTTCTACAGTTTTGTTCAAGATATTTACTGGCCCTTAAGTTGGGAATCTCCACGCTTTTCTATACCTATTATCCTTAGGTTTGGCCTTCTCATTATGTCCTGGATTTCCTAGATGTTTTGGGTTAAGACCTTTTTGCATTTTGTATTTTCTTTCACTATTGTGTCAACATTTTCTTTGGTATCTTCTGCCCTCGAGTTTCTTTCTTCTATCTCTTATATTCTGTTGGTGATTCTTGCATCTATGGTTCCTGATCTCTTTCCTAGGTTTTCTATCTCCAGTGTTGTCTCCCTTTGTGATTTCTTTATTGTTTTTATTTCCATTTTTAGATCCTGGAAGGTTTGTTCAATTCCTTTACCTGTTTGGTTGTATTTTCCTGTAATTCTTTAAGGAATTTTTGTGTTTCCTCTTTAAGGTTTTCTATCTGTTTACCTGAATTCTCCTGTATTTCTTTAAGGGAGGTATTTATGTCCTTCTTAAAGTCCTCTATCATCATCATGAGATGTGATTTTAAATCAGAGTCTTGCATTTCTGTTGTGTTGGGGTACCCAGGTCTAGCTAAGGTGGGAGAAGTGGGTTCTGATGATGCCAAGTAGCTTTGGCTTCTGTTGCTTATGTTAGTGCCCTTGCCTCTTGCCATCTGTTTATCTCTGGTGTTAGCTGGTCTTGCTGTTTCTGACTGTGGATTGTCACTCCTGCAAGCCTATTTGTCAGTAGTCCTGAAAGACCAGTTCTCTCTGGGAGGAATTTTAGTATTGAGATCTGTTGCACCGGGTCAGCTCAGGGGTGCAGAAAGAAACCAAAAGATCCTGTCCCTAGCTGTTCCTTGGTTCCTGTTTCCTGATGGGAGGGTCCCTCTTGGGCCAGGATTTGAGCAGAAGTGTTGATCTTACCTGTATTCATAGGTGTGTCAGCATTCCTGGCAGATCAGATCTTTTCTTGTGGTATTTGAGTATGGAGCACTGGGGCACACCATCAGCTCTGGGTGCAGACAGAAACTGGAAGCTAAAATGGACTTTTAAAGCTAGACTTTCAAGTCATCTATTTCACATGAGCACTCAATGAGTATTAATAAACACAAGTTTGTTTGTTTGATTTTTCCTCTGTTTGTCTATTTATTCCTATATGCTCTTACTTAGGTAACTCTGAGAACTTAAAAGTGCATAAGGGACATGAGATATGATTCAATGGGTAAAGTGCTTGTTATGTAAGCATGAGGACATGAGTCCAAATCTCTCATCCACATAAAGGCCAGGTATAGCAACAAAGAATATAAAACTTGTGCTGAGGAAATGGAGATTTGCAGATCCTGTGTCTCACTGTGTTGCCAATATAACCAAAAAATTGAAATAGAGCCTATCTCAAAAAGTACAGCAATGGATAAAGACTTCAAGAGTTGACCACTGCAGTATGGACATGCACATGCACACGCATACACACACACACACACACATACATACACACACACACACACACACACACATGCATGCACACACACAGAGAAAAAGAGAGAGATATCAAGAAAGTAAAATAAACTTTGCATAAATAAAACAAACTATCTTCTCCAAATTTTTCAGTAATTAATCTAGCCAAAATGTTTCATCAGCTTCATCATAGTCTAGTATACTTTTCATCACTGAATTAAGTCACTTAAGCTTTAAAAAACTAAGAGGTTAGGAAAATATATCTCATTATTGTTTCTTCCTTTAGTTGTGAGCAATAGAATAGTTCACACAATTCTTGATATTTCCTCAGCTTCATGTCTATAGCTAAAACCTGTTGTTTTGTATTATAAAAATCTTATCTTAAAGAACAAAAAAATATGCACAATATATCGTATTTTAATATTTCAAATATTTTCCAAATAACTAGTGTCATATCTGATTTGAATGGACCAGCCATAGACCCCTGTCATAGCCAGTTACTTAATAGGAGCAAACAGCAGGAAACGTGTCTTAGTGCTAGAACAGCAGTAGATGAGTGAGGAAGCAGCAGCTAGAACATCTTCCAGGCACACACCCTACAACAGGAGAGTTCATCAGTAGTCCCTACAACTGCATAAATATAGCACTGATGTGGTTCAGCTCTGCTTCTCTATTGAAGTCGCCAGGTCAATCCCCCCTCTGTTCCAGTGGGACCTCTTCCTAAGGAGAAACTTTTAGGACAGAGGTTAGTGTGGTTCCCTACAGACACATCACTGTTTGTTTACACAGCCAAAGCTCCTTCCTACTTCCTCCAGTCACCATTTCAAACTTTCTGCACCTTTGTTAGTTTGCTATTTTGCTCAGATGCCTTACCAGCATGTATGACCAAATGATTCCTCTGAGGTGTGTTTGTGCACATAGTAATCGCGTTTCTCTGTTATGTGGCTCTGCTTGTTTATTCATGGTTTCAGTGAAGCCAAGGATGGCAGGAAACCCACCTGGACCTACTAAGTGCCACACATGTTCACTTCTTTTCCACTGTATGGGAGTGTCCTTTGTCCTCTTCCCAGTGAAAGTTGTTGACTTCTGCATGCAATGACATTTTCCCCAGATTCCAGATGCACAAGGTCCAAAGTATATGAAAAAGAGATGATGATTGTTTTAGTGAGTTTACTAGTTACCCCTGTGTGTCTCCTGCCAAGGACAATCCTTTGGAGAAAAAACATGCAAATATTCTAAGTATAAAGTTTTGGGAACAGAAAGCACAGAATGTCCAAATATGTCATTGGGAGTGGTGGAGTGATTAAGTAAGACCACTTTTAGATAATCCTTTTTTCCTGGAAGCATTTGTACATTCTACTTCTTGGAGATACAGAATTCTAGAGTTGTGTCTTATTTAATGGATACTATACCCTAAATAATGGTATCCCAGTCTTTCAGAATGTTACCTTCATAGCTGTGCACCTTCAGAAGGGTGTACCAGCATTCTATGATGGAACTTGCCTCTTTATAGCTTCAGTAATAGTCTCCTGACCCGTGAATACACATCAGCACTGTCTTATAAGGTCTGCAATCTACAATCTCTCACTTATCAGGCCTCTTTGCTGAGATTATACAAGGAATTATTTTTAACTAGCCTAGAGACAAGGTGGGGGAACTAAAAATGTCTCCTGGGGGAGATATTTATCATCTTATCTAAATAAGGCCTCTTCTAGCAAAAGGTGAAATACTTTCCCAAATTCTAAGGAAACCAGAACAACTGAAAACTCAGATGCCTTAGGATCAACTCACATCTCCAACTCTGTTTTTGGGGGGTTACAGTTGTCCAATACAGAACCTAAACTTATTAGCAAAGCTAATCTTTAAGTCCTGTGCATTTGGAGGTCTCCAGAGGTGATATTCTAGCCCTTACCCTATCATATCACCACTGAATAACTCTATCTTATTTTCTCTATAGCTATCTGTAGTTGCTCACCTGCTAAAAATGTAAGCAGACTACCAAGTAAGGGTTCTGGTTCCCATATCTACCTTACAAGAGCTTTCAGTTTTTCCTTACCCATCTGTAGGATAGCAGTGCAACTTAGTACCAAACAAGACAAGGACAACAACATTGTGTAAACAATGTCGTCAGATTTATATAATTTAAATGTTTGAGTCATCACAGCTGGAATTGGAGCCCTTTCATTGGAATGTTTTCCCAAGTTAGCCCTGATGAAACATTTAACAATTGGGCCACCAACTTGTACCTGAGGTTTCTGTTCACAATGGCATCTCTTTGTTTCTGAAAAGCTACTAAGTGGACTGTTTCCACATTCTTGTCATGTTTTATTGGCCATTCTCTTTATCACTATGGTCATTAAAGCTCAGCTGGAAGCACTTTGTAATGTGAGATTATGCATGTGAGAAACTTATTTGAAATGGGAATATGAGAAAGCAATGGAAGACTTCAGATTGTGATTTACATAGAAGAAGATCAGTACCTATAAGAAAAGCGGAATCACAAACAGCTCCACAGCTCTAGGAAGCACTCACAAAAGTCAGTGATGCACCCATATTCAGAGGCAACAGTGGCAAAATTCTATCATTTTGCAATAATAGGCTTCCTTTGTGCTTTCCTTAGGCTCAATCATTGGCAACAAGAAGCTTACCAAGAAGTACAAATGTAGCAAAAAGGCAGTGCACAGATTTCCTGGGACAGTGGGTGATGCCATCAGTAGACTATGCTTTCTGTAAATAAGGATCTAAGAAGTATATCTTGATACCCATCACTTATGACGTTCCATTTTACTATACACCACAAGGAATTTAAGATTCTTGATGTACAATAGATAACCAGTGTGTTAAATCAAACGCTCACTTTAAGACAGAACTTTAGGTCATTCCATTCTTAGAACAGTATCCCACACTGCTTACTAAAAACAAAAATTCTGTAGGCTATGGCTGTGTTTACTCTCTCCTTTGAAGACATTCATCATGATTATATTTTGGATTATGAAAGTTAAACACAGCTTAGATGTATATGTTATATAAAGCAAAAGATCTATAAAATAAAATGTTAATCTGTGCTATTGAGTTTTCTAATAAAGATAGAGGTTACAAGATGAACTGTTAGCATTTGCTGTGTTGTTTTTTGGCCCCTCAATACACCAAAAACTGTTGGTCATTGAACACTAATATATGGCTACAAAGTTGAATTGACTTAAAAATTATATGAGTGTGTTATGAAACTTTAATATATTCCCAATTCTTTTAAGTATCAGGAACAATTTATAACCATACTCAAAAGGCATATGAAGCACTATTTATAACAGCTGTTGTTTTTCCTATTAATGCATTTTTAAATTGGCTTCTTTTTCTAGACTGACAGCTTCTATTACAGATCAGATTGTTGGGAATTTGAATACAAAAGAAACTCTAGATAATTAGCATACTACACTATCTCTGGAAATAAGTTATACTTTTGATAAACACAGGTAAAATATATAGTTCTTATGTGTGTTCCACTAAACAAAAATTCACTTATATCATGCGGAACCAAGCTATTAAGGATTTTTAAGATGTATTTTGCAAGCACAATAGTTCATTGCCTCTTAGATCTTGAGATGTTCATTTTTCAGAAGTAAAGAGCCTATAGTAACTATATATATATATATATATTCATATATATTCATTCATATATATTCAATTATAATATGGAAATGTAATCTTCTACATGACTGATGACCTTGGAACTATAACATATATAAAATCCGTTGTTGGCACTCACATTAGATCCTCTTTGTCCATTCTTCAAGGCCTACATGGTCTGTAAAATACTTCATACTCTTTCCTAATTTATGTAACAGTAATATAGCACAAGAAAATGATCAACCTATCAGTATTGTATTAAATCCTCAGAAACAAACCCAGAGATAAAAACTATAGTCACTTAACTTATTTTTTTTAAGGCATGGAGAAATAAGGCTAGGCAGATGTGGTGGTCTGAATATGCTCGGCCCAGGGAGTGGCACTATTTGGAGGTGTGGCCTTGTTGAAGTAGATGTGTTACTGTAGGCATGGGCTTTAAGACTCTCATCCTAGCTGCCAGGAAGCCAGTAACTTTATAGGAGCCTGAAGATGTAGAACTCTCAGCTTCTCCTGCATGATGTCTGCCTGGATGCTGCCATCCTCCCACCTTGATGATAATGGACTGAACCTCTAAACCTGTAATTAAAAGTTGTCCTTATAAGAGTTCCTTGGTCATGGTGTCTGTTCACAGCTGTAAAACACTAACACAGCAGATAAATTAGCCCATAAGTACATTAGTAAGCCAGTCACCTGGTGAGTAGAACTAATTCCACTGGGAATTCCTTAAAATTGACATGAAATAAATGCCTAAGATCACACAACCTTCAACATTGTTTCACTGTTTCAACATGTACATTTAACCATTTCTAACTCCCTGAGATCTGCTGGAGAGTTATTAATCTCATGACATTCCTGGCTTTCAGGTATAGGAGCTGATGTTCTGGCTACCAAAGCCCCGGAGTGTATAGAAAGTTGTCGAGCTGCATGTCTGCCTTGCTGGTGGGCTGCCAGAGTGCGACTGATATGGCACTCAGGGAAAGCAGAATGCAATCCAAGATAGGGGAGGTACCATCCCAGGTTTTCCTGTTGAGAAACAGCAGAGGGCAGGAAGAATGCTGTGTTTCTATCGCTTGTGTACCCAGATGCCCCTGGGGACCACAAGGAGATGAGAATGGTGGTCTGGGAGTCCACGCTTCCTCAACACACCAGGCAAGAAGGATGTAGCTGAGCCCTAAACAGGACAGAATCTTGTTTGGATCCAAATGAGTGCAGATTGTTTAGAGGGGCTGAAATAAAAGGCAGCCTTCTCTGTGAAATTTAGGCATGGCTATTTAGTATGAAGGCCTCTCCACCTCCCAGCTGTGATCCTTGATGAAGAAGACAGTTCTTGCTTTTCCAAACTGCTTTAGCATTATGGCAGATATGAGTACATAAATCTTACTCTGAATAAATCAGGGACTTAAAAACCTTTTGCAGCATGGGATGCCCAGGAAGTGAAGCTCATTGGTCAAGCCCTCTGGGCCTATCTAGATACTTCATTAGCATGGAGAACTATAGCTTTTTATGCTATATGATCATTTGTCATGGTCCTCTCAGTGAAATGTCATTGTTACCTGTTCCAGAACAAGGCAGAGCCTGGTTTGAAGCTGATTCCAACACCTGCCATTCTAAATTATGACATTTACTGGAGATTTTGAACCTGCTTCAACATTACTTGCTTCTTCTGTCCAGGGGCACTGTCCACTTGCCCCATAGGAGGTTGCCTCTCTTGCTATAACAGCAAGCCTAAGACAGTGTGTGCAGATTGGCTGGGAAACTTCTTCCACCAATACCATAAGTGAATATCATGAATAATATGTTTGAAAAAAGGCCAGAAATGGAAATAGTATATAATGTTTCCATTTATACAAAGCTCAAAAACAGGCAAAACAGATAATAAAATCAGGACTATGGTTGCATTTGAGGGAGAAAAGAAATTACATTGAAAAGGACACAGAGAAATACGCAGTTGCTCATGGTGGTCTACATTCTGCCTTAGGTGGTGAATGTATGGATGCCTGTACATTGAGGTAAGTAAACTATAAGGTAATTATTCTATGTATGTGCTATTTTGTTTAAAAGTTTGATTTATGTGGAATAGGATAGGAAAACAGGGTGAGTAGTTCACTATATGAAAGCCATATAGATGACATTATAGCTTATATTGTCATTTATTCATCAACATAAATCTCGTTCAATTCACTTTTTCTCTTGCTCAGTAGAGCCATAATCTGAACAAAACCACGATGTTCTACTCTTATTTGACCTAATAAATGAAGCAATCTTCCCTGCTCATTGGTTACAGCAACTTCTTCACAGTCAATACTAAACAAACAATGAAATTCTCTTTCTACTTATGGCAGGTGCTACTACTCTATGTGTGTTCATAACCATGTGAAACCAGCCTACTCTTCTGATGGCTAATTAAAGACAATATTGACATCTTGCTCCATAGCTGCTGTGCTAGGCCAGGGATTTGCTGGGAGGGATGAAAGTCATAGCTTCTGCAAGTTTTACAGCAGTGACACCAGTAAGTTTGGAAACAATGTGAAAAATAGACTGCAAAAATCATACTGTTGGAATTAATCAATAATGAACATGAAGAGCTGTAAAAAAAAAAAAAAAACAGCTCCTTCAAAACTAACCTGAAAGACACTCATATGACAATGAGAAAATCAAAATCCATATGTAAACAGCTTATTATCTACATAATGTCTAAGAGAAGTCAATGCTAATAGTCTTCGATTGTAATCTCACCTAGGGTTTTTTTCCCTCCAGGGTTGCCACGAAGCAAAAAGTGACATTTGGGATAGAATTTGTAAGTTTCAAGGTCCATCAGTTCTTAGGTAAGTTTTCTATTTATATTTCCGTGGTGAAATACCATGACCAAAAGAAATTTGGAAAGGAAAAATCTTATACTTCTATATATCTTTCACCATTGAAGAAAGTCTGGATAGAAACTCAAAGCAGGAGCCAACAGACCAGAACTGAAGCAGAGGCCATGGAGGGATGGTGCTTAGTAACTTGCCTACTTTGGCTTGCTCAATCTGTATATATATATATATATATCCCAGGATCACATGCCCAGGGATGGACTACCACAGTGGACAGGGCCCTCCCAAATCAATCATTAATCAAGAAAATGTCCCCACAGACTTTCCTATAGGACAATCATGTGGAAGAATTTTCTTATTTGATGTTCTCTTCCTGAGAGAAGTCTACCTTGTGTCAAGTTGACAAAAGCTAACCAACATAGGTTGCCCACACCAGGAAGTTATAGAAAATAGTCATGATCCATGTGTATTGCTTCTTTACCTCTCTGTCCAACACTCAATGTGTTTAGGCATGTCATACCTCCCACCATAGCTCAGACCAGAAGAAAAGTATATCCATAAGCAGAATCAGTGTGAAATGATTTTTAGCTATATTGGCATTCTAATCTAGGACAGTCTAATGTGAAAAGGGAGGAAGAATTCAGAGACTAGAACATTAATCAGTTATTGTGTGTGGAAGGGTCTCACTTTCACACTTTCAGGTGTACATGTATGTGTGTAGAGGCCAAAGGAACCTCTGGGCTCATCATTGGGTACATCATCCACCTCCTTTAAACAAAGTATTTCTATAATTCACCCAGGAGACTGGGTTGGCTGGCCAGTGACCCCAATGATTCTTATGTTTCATTCTTTAGCAGTAGGACTGCAGACACATACAATTATGCCCAACATCTAGTTCTCCACTTGTATTAAGTTCTACTATAGTTCCTACTAGCCAAGTCCCCAAATATTAGTGCCTACTATAACATCCTAAAGTTAATCCCTGCACCACTATTGCATTGCTTCCTGATCCTGTAAGACAAAAACTGTTCAAGTTCCTATGCTGAAGCCCTTCCTTTCACAGTACCAACTCAGACTATTTAAGATTAAAGGAAAATAAGCATAGAAATTCTGTTTGCTGCTGTATCCTCAGCACCTAGCACAGTGTTTTCGATGTGGCAGATATGAGAGTTTTGTCATAGTTTAATTTTCTGATTTTAAAATGATTTTTGTATAAAAATATCCCACTGATTGCCATTCTGTCCAAGCCAAATGTAAAATTACTTCCATAAAAGAAATGACGAATTATCACTGCTAAATGAGACTTGAATTACATTCTAATTTCTTGAGCTTATTTCACAGAGGAGGTCCCAGGGAGCAAGAAAGGCTTGCATGCTGTGAAAATTCCCTCAGCTGTTAAAACAAGGGCCAAGCCCAAGGGCAATCCCAAGCTCCCCAATTCCTGGATGAATGGCTTTCCTCTTGCCTCATTGAATTTTCCTTTGTTAAGTTGCCTGACCTATTGAATAAACAATCCCATTTATTGTTTCTAATCATTTCTGAATTTAAAGAGTATTTCCATCATCTTGACCTTTTCTAACTTGCAGCTGAAATATTATATAAATCTTCACTTGCTGCAAACACTGCAAAGGAACAATTTTAAAGCTAAGACAGCTGACTTTTCCCCAAGAAATGCAAATTTCATCCCAGGTTATTAATATTGAAAATGAAAAATACAATTCAATTCCATTTTCTATGTACTCAATTTTGTGAGGTGACCTAGAAAAGTGAGAAATTATTAAACTCCGGAGAAAACTCCAGAAGAGAAACTTATACCAAGATAATTTGTCTTCCAAATGCAAACATCGCTCTATTACATTCTTAAAAGATTTCCTTTTGAATACAGCATTTTGATGGCAGTAGGAAAAGGCATCTGAAACTCATTAGTAGTTTCCCAATTTCTGACAGTGTGGTTCATTCCCAGTGCATCACTATGGCAAAGTGTTTGTCTTAATGAGAAAATTCCCAAGAGAAAACCCATGTCATAATACTGCATTGATCACTTAGCATTCCCAGCATCAGTGCACATAACTCCTTATACATACGTGTAGAACTGAAGTTTCTTTGAATCTTAAAATGGGAAGCTACTTCACAATTGGGATGACCTTTTCACTTTGCCCCATGCAATTCTCTGTTCTAGCAGAATGTGATGCTGATGCCAATCATTGAATATAACTATAACGATGATGTCAAAATAAATTCCATCTTTGTTGTACTGATTGTGAGCAATGAAGGAGATTCAAGTTGAGGAGATTCAAGTGCCAGGTGTCTTCAATAAACAAAATAATATGTGGGTCTCCCAATGTTGAGACATCAGATCCTGGAAGGTCTTCTAATTCAACTCCTACAATTCTCATTGGAGAGTTAGTGAAACTGAATTAAGTGTTCAAATCTTAGCAAGACTTTTTCACTGAAAATGAAAAAATTCTTCAAGCAAGACTTAATTATTTAAACAGTAAACAGTGATTCATAAACCCATTTTCTATCTCCTAGGAAGTTTTAAAAATGCGACTTTTATTTCCTCATACTTTTATTAAATGGAAAGTATCTCTACTGATAAGAAATCGGTGCAAATATAGCCTGAACTGCTTAGTTTTGTTTTTAAATCACGATTGACACATTCACTAATAATTTATTGTTAAACATAACTGTTTGGTTTTTAGATCAAGTGTGGACAGTTCTGGCATGTCAGGAGGTGGTGATCCTGCCATTGTCAAAGCTCTAAACTGGGCTGGGAGGATAAAGTAAGTCTCAGAATTGATTGTTCAGGGATTTCTCCAAATCTCCAACAGTGCTATGGAAGAGATACTACACAAGAAGCTAATAAACAAATAAGGCCACAGTGATATTTCTCTTATATAACATACAAGCAGAAATTATTAAAAATAAAAATATAGCCAATCTTAGTTGCTGAGTTTTCTCTTAGTCTGAGTTGTCAGTAATAGCTCATCTTTACTAGACCTCAGAAAAACTCTAACTCACACAGCACTTGGACACTTGACTATCTTGCACATCTATACACATAGGAAGACAGACAGACAAACACACACACACACACACACACACACACACACACACACACACACACACTGGTCTGTGGCATTATTAGACAGGAACTCAGTTAATACCAATCACTGTATATATTCAGCATTTATTGAACACCAATACTGTAGGGAACTCATGATCCTAAAAAGGATGATTGTATTGACTTTAGAAAACTCAAGACATAAGTAGATAAAATGCAAAAACAGGAAAAAATAACCATAAATGGAAAGCAGCTGTAGTAGCAAGATGGGAGAGAAGAGCAATTATTCCCAAGGAAGCTGAAAAAAGCAACAGGAAGGAGACAAGTTCTACACTTTAAGGTGACTATTGAGAGGGAGTTCCTCAAGTAAAGAAAGATTGTATACAGTAATTATTCACTAGATGTTTTTAAATCAATAGATGATGTTTGTAAAGGGTGGCTATATATGAATAGGAATTAAAATTAAACTAAAAACACACGTTAAAGCTAACTCATGAATAATTTTACTGACTATTAAATTTAGGGATGAATGTTTTGTTTTGATTTTTTCAAATTTTCTCTGATATATTAGGTGAGAACGAAATAAACTAAAAAGAAAAAATAAAAGGAGAGATAATAAAGGAAAATAAGAGCAAATACGGGTAACTTTCAAGTTATAGTTTGCAGGCTCATTAGGGCACTCAAGGACCCCTTTGTTTCTTTCATCATAGCAACTACCAACATGCTGACTGGGGCCTTGAAACTACTCTCAACACACTGACTGGGGCCTTGAAACTAGTCTCATTGAATTGCAAGATGATTACACTAGTTCTGAATACAGCATCTTAACACAACAGAGCTAAACAACACAATAATATCACTTCTTTCATCATTTTATAAATAGTGAAATAAAATTCCATGACCTCTTCATAAATATTTTTCAGTGTCTCATGGCTAAGAACTTAGCTATTGGATTATTATTTCTAATTACTAGTGAAAGGAAATAGAATTTGCATAGCTAGAGTGAGCTAATTTAGATTTATCTTTAAGGTTTTGAACATTTTCTCCAAAGACTAAACTAAAATCTAGAGTTTGCTCATTAATAAGCAAAACAAAGAAGGAAGATTATAAGGTGATTAACTGATAGTATTTGTAAGACAATTTAAATTTGTTTAATTAAAGAACAAAATGACGAGCAGTATTTCTAAGGATAGAGTGTTCCCAAGAATGTATGGAAACAAAAAGAGTAGATAGATTTCTCTGTTGATTTTTCTCTGAACTAAAATTTTCCTTTTCAATGTCTTCAAATTAAAATTTAAAAGTAGGAATCATATCTGAATACATTTTATTAAGAAGTCATTTTGTATAAAACTTAATTTCCTCTTTATAATTCATCCAATTTTGTTGTGTTATAAACGTTTTTCCTGGTGAGATGCAATGCATAGACATCTACTCACCCCAGATAGGAAGTCCATAGCAGACCAAAGTATAGATACCACCAAAACCCAACTTGGATAACCAATGAGTTTTATTGTGGTTAAGTACAAGAGGAGAGATAACTCAAAGACAGCTGCGTTATCAAAGCTCACCCCAGCATAGATGACAAGTCACCAAACTTACCGGGAACTTGAAGTGCATTATACATCCTGCAGGCAGCATAACAAGTTGGAAAGGGTCCTTTCTAGTTGGCTCAGTTGCCCTAAGTCAATTCCAAGAAGCTGATCTGCTCTCAGAGTCCCCTTTACAGATGTGAGTAATCTCTGCTTCTTGTTTGTAGTTTGGCTCTTCTTTTATTTTTTTTAATCTTTTTTATTAGATATTTTCTTCATTTACATTTCAAATGCTATCCTGAAAGTCCCCTATACTCTCCCACCACCCTGCTCCCCAACCCACCCACTCCAGATTCCTGGCCCTGGCACAACCCTAAACTGGGGCATATAATCTTCACAAAACCAGGGCCTCTCCTCCCATTGATGGCCGACTAGGCCATCCTCTGCTACATATGCAGCTGGACATGAGATCTGGGGGTACTGGTTAGGTCATATTGTTGTTCCTCCTATAGGGTTGCAGACCCATTTAGCTCCTTGGGTACTTTCTCTAGCTCCTTCATTAGGGGCCCTGTGTCCCATCCACTAGATGACTGTGAGCATCCACTTCTGTATTTGCCAGGCACTGGCATAGCCTCACAAGAGATGGCTATATCAGGGTCCTGTCAGCAAAATCTTGCTGGCATATGCAATAGTGTCTGGGATTGGTGGTTGTTTGTGGGATGGACCCCCGGGTGGGGAAGTCTTTGGATGGTCCTTCCTTCCATCTCAGCTCCAGTAGTTTGGCTCTTCTAAGAGTAACTCTCAGCATCTTTATTCTTTACTCTTGGGAAGGGAAGGACCCAGTAAGTCAGGTAAGTTTCAAGGACTTACTGAAAGTATTTTGAGTATTTTACATTCTGTCTTACTAAGCTTCCATGAAGAATAGAGTTTTGCAATCTCTGAGGAAATGACTATCTGCAAATGTTATTAAAACACAAATCTAACTTAATAAAGTATAGATTTTGACAGCTAAACCTTTGATAAGTTTTAATTTTTGAATCTTCACTATTCCAGAAATAGTTACACCAGGTTTCACGGGCCATGAATTTTCTAATTCAGCAAATATGTTTAATATACAACAAAATAATGTATAATAATCTTTAAAATGTTTTACATGGTTCCAATTTTATCTATGTCAATGTATTTTTATAGTTTTATTGAGATATATTCAGGACCTCTTATAGTTCAGAAATGAAGTGTTCACCAAAGGCTGAAACATGTTAGAAATCTGGTCCTGATGCAAGCAGTGTTCATAAGTAGGGATTTTAGGAAAGAAGTGGATCGTGGGGTCTGTGCCTTCATCTATGGATCAAAATCTTGAAGGATTCATAATATGTTAGCATTACTGAGAGGTAGTTGGGAGTGGGAGGTAGGACCTAGTAAGAGAAAGTATTAGGGACCATGAAGAGACAGTTTATACCCAGATCTTCCCTGTTGCTTTGCTTCTGCACACCATGAGATGAAAATTTTAGCTCAACCACATCTTTCCACTATGACACTTTCTCTCCACTTCCCAGAACATTAAGGTCTACTGGCCATAGGCTAAGAAAGCTGAAGTCTTGAAGCAAAATAAATCCTCCCTCTTTTTAAATCATTTTCTGTGGGGCAGTGGACCATACCAGGAAACTTGGTAAGGTTGAATGAGTTCAGAAACCCAGGCACCCACCTAAGGACTGTAGGAGCTTCCCTACTCCCAACCAGATTCCCAGCCTGGTACACAGGACCATAGCTCTCCACATAAAGAATATGACTCATGGTCACTACAGGACAGAAGCAAAGAGTTCTCCATGCTAATGAGATATCTGCATGGGCTCTGAGGGTTTAGCGAGTGAGCCTCCTTTCTCAGACATTCCTTCCTGCAAAAAAATATTTAATCTCTACTCCACCCTGAAGAAGTGGTATGCATCCACTTTCTACAATGAACAATGAGTAAACAATATGGACAAATTGGACTGTCTCTCTCATTAAGAATCACTGGGAGCCGGGCGTGGTGGCGCACGCCTTTAATCCCAGCACTCGGGAGGCAGAGGCAGGCGGATTTCTGAGTTCGAGGCCAGCCTGGTCTACAAAGTGAGTTCCAGGACAGCCAGGGTTATACAAAGAAACCCTGTCTCAAAAAACCAAAATACAAAAAAATTGAATTGCTAGGCAACCAAGAGTACCAGTTGCACTGTGTTGTTTGGAAGTCCATAGCCCCTCCCCCCATTACCACTGTAGGCTACATAAGGCAGCCTATGCCTGGCACTGGAATTTTCCTTGTGTAATTGGGTGTTTCCAATTACAGTTTATCATTCAGGGCCAATTTTGGCTCAGCTCATCTGTCTTAAAGGTTGTGAAGATAACTATTTTATCTGCTGTTTTGCATCTGCCTCGAAGTCTCACACTAGTATCAAAAAAGTAATTCTAAAGCAAGGATGGTCCCCTTAGTCTTACATTGGGCCATAAGCAAAGCAGTAAATTCTAAGCCTCCTTATTCAAGTCCCCAATGCCCTTCATCTTTCCATTTCACCATTATTTTCAAAATAAAGTCTAAAATTCATACAGAGAAAAAATAGACAGTGCAGGTTGAAGACCTAGATACAGAAAAATCCAGTTGGATTTACCCTAGAATAAAGCAAAGTAGCAAACTCCTGAGCACTGTATTTGCTTATAGAGTCTTTCACGGAAAGGAACCAAGAACAGAGAAAAGATGAGCTAAGAATAGAGTGTCAAGCAGCTTGCTCTCATGCAAGTGGCCAGGGCTATCCACTTGCCCTGACTGTTGACAAATATGGATCTGAGAAACACCAGTTCGGTCAGGAGTTGAAAAATGAAAGGAAAAAATTTCCTTAATCTCTCAATAATACTCTGTTTCCTGCTGTAAAAGCAGATTTCAAGGGAAAGAATGCTTCTAAAAATGATTTCAAGATTAGAGGAGACTTTTCATGAGTACATGTGGTATTCTCAGGAGAACATGGGGAGTCTTGTTATAACTTAAAAGAAAAAGGATAAGTAAGAAAAAGGATCCTGCTGAGATGAAAGAACAAATGGATCAGATTCAGGGAAAGATGAGTTATGAAATAGTTTCAAATGTCATGATAAGCCACACTGGAAAATGATGCTATTAATCAATTCACACTTGTATTCTTGGAATTACTTAGCAAGAATATGCTATATTCTTCTGTTATACAATATTTTATAGCAATATTTCTGGTATTTCTTAGGCTTTTGCAATTATATTCTTTTCATTTGATAAGGCTTTGTTTTCCTTTCTGTGCAAGTTTCAAATTTGGATACAGTTGTTATGCAGATTTTAAAAAGAATTATAATTTTTTACATTCTCTGCACACTGGAACAGTTTAAGTAGCATAAAAACTTTTCCTTGATGTAATAGAATTTGGAAATGTTTTATCTGCAGACTGTGAGAATGGAGGTAGTTTTCATTTTCTTCAATTCTCTGCTTAGTTTTATGCCTCATACTTTGAATATTGCTTTAGTTAAGCCTTGGGTAACTATTTTCCCTGAAATTTATTCATTTAGTCAAATTAACCAAACTTTCAGCACAGAGCTTTGAAAACAATTTTCTCATAATGTAAAATTTTAACATTGAGATTATTTTCTCTGTTCCTTTCAAGATATTAGGTATTATTTTTCTTCTTTCAATGGGAAGCAGAGCACCTTAATTAAATCTGGTTTTATGTAATGCCCCCTCCATTAAAACTTCTCATTCAAGCCAAGCATCCATATTTACTCCCCGTTGTGGACAAAATGTATCAAAATGTGAACAGAATTCAAATAAGAAAATATCTTTGTTCTCTACATAATTACCAACTTCAGCTTCTAGCCTCCAGTGATTTTTAGAAAAAAAATCAGGCATTAGTATAGAGAACGTACTTTCCACTTTAAAAGAATTATCAAGTCTCCATACTGCTTATTTTAATGTTCCCTTGGGAACTGAAATGTATTGGGGACTTTCCAAAATCTCACTTAGTTGACAGTCAGTACAAATCTGCTCTCTTAAGTGGAGATTCAGGATATGATCTTCCATAATTGAAGTTCTATAGCCAAGGAATATGAACAAAGAACTTATGTTTGATGATCCAATATTATACTCACCAAGAAGACATTCCTACTTAGAAATTTTCTAACTAAATGAAATGAAGTAAAAATGGAACCTAACATTTCTGAACTGTGCTCTTTTATGACATTTTGGGGTAAACCTGCTTTTCTTATAGCAGCTCATATAGTCTTATTTAGTTTGACTGTGACAGCATTAGATTTAATTCACAATTGCAAATACACAATTTATGAAGAGAAAAGTTTTATTTTGACTCATGGCTACATAAATTTCCATTTGAATTACCTTGGTTCTCAGTCTTCCTAATACTATGACTCTTTAATACATTTCCTCATGTTATGGTAACCCCCAACCATAAAATTATTTCTTTGCTACATCATAACTGCTGTTTGGGATTATAATGTAAATATCTGATATACAAGATATCTGGTATTCAATTTCCAAAGAAGTTGTAACCCACAGGTTGAGAAATGCTGGGTTAGAGGCTTTGCTTAAGGCCGATTGCATATAATGCAAGAAAAACATGGTGGGTGACCAACTGGGGATCCATCCCATTTACAACCACCAAACCCAGACACTACTTCATATGCCAGAAAGATTTTCCTGACAGGACCCTGGCATAGCTTTCTCTTCTGAGTTTATGCCAATGCCTGGCAAATACAGAAATGGATGTTCCCAGTCATCTATTATAAGGAACACAGGGCCCCTAATGAAAGAGCTATGGAAAGTACCCAAGGAGCTAAAGGGGTCTGCAACTCTATAGGAGGAACAATAGTATAAACTAACCAGTACTCCCCAGAGTTGTGTCTCTAGTTGCATATGTAGCAGAGGATGGCCTACTTGGCCATCAATGGGAGGAAAGGCCCTTGGTATTGCAAAAATCATATACCCTGGTACAGGGGAATACCAGGGCCAGGAATTGGGAGTGGTTGGGTTCAGAAACAGGGCAGGGGGAGGGTTTAGGGGTCTTTTGGGATAGCATTTGAAATATAAACGAAGAAAATGTCTATTAAAGAAGAGAAAAGAAAAATTAAAAGACAAACAAAATACAACAACAACAAAAAGAGAGAAAGAAAAGAAAGAAAGAAAGAAAGAAAGAAAGAAAGAAAGAAAGAAAGGAAGGAAGGAAGGAAGGAAGGAAGGAAGGAAGGAAGGAAGAAAGGAAGAAAGAAAGAAAAAAGAAAGAAAGATAGGTAGATAGATAGAAAGATAGAAAGGAAGGAAGGAAGGAAGGAAGGAAGGAAGGAAGGAAGAAAGAAAGAAAGAAAGAAAGAAAGAAAGAAAGAAAGAAAGAAAGAAAGAAAGAAAGAAAGAAAGAAAGAAAGAAAGAAAGATGGATGGTGGGACAAACCTATCTTACAGCTCAGAAGCAAAAAACCAGAAAAGACTGGAGCCCTACAGTCCAGTTCAGGAGGATGCCAATGATCTAAAGATCTCCTACTCACCTCAGGCTAAACTACCTCCCAATGATACAAGGCTGGATATCAAGCTATTTTACACATGAACCTTTGAGGCATGTCTTTCCAAGCCACAACAACGATCACAAAATCTTATTTTTGAACATACATAAAAGGTGATTTTTATATGTTTATAAAGTTGATTTTAGTAGATACTAACACTTTTTTACACTAAACTTATCAACAAAAGTAGAGATACTTCAACCATTTTAGGTTTTATTTATAATATTTAAGAATATGGAATTTTTATTAGATTTAAAGCAACTCTATTCAGGTTTCTGTTGTTCCAGAATGATGAGTTCTCTAGCTGAAATTAATGATGTTTATTAGCCCTAAGGAGCATCAGCCAGGAATGTTCAGAGAGCTGTCTGAGAACCGCAGAGACAGAATGGGAGAAATATGCTCTTCTGGAACTTGACCATCTTCTTCTCATTACACAATCAATTCTCTACCTGATTTTCTATTTTAATTTTTAATTGAAAATAGATTCTTGTCCCATACAATGTATTTCCCTCCCTACATACCTTCCACCCCTCAAATCCCCTCTCCCCTACTCTATTTCCATTTTCCTTCAGAAAGGAGCAGTTCTGTAAGAGAAAAAACCAAACAAGACAAAGAAGATACAATAAGATAAGGCAACTGCCCTCATATCTAAGCTGAAAAATGCAGTCAAAAAAAAAAAAAAAAAAAAAAAAAAAAAACCAGAGAATCAGAAAAGCAAGCAAAAGAGTCAGAGAAACTCTCAGTCCAACTTTCAAGAGTCCAACAAAACACTAAGCTAACAGTCATAAAGTATACACAGAAAACCTGGTGCAGACCCATGAAGGCCCAGTGCTGGCTGCTTCAGTTTCTGTATGTCTATATCACTCTTGTTACGTTGAATCAATGGGCCATGTTCTCCTCATGTCCTCCAGCCCTTCTGACTCCTACAATATTTCCAGCCCCTCCCCCAGGGCTTCCAGAAGCTCTAAGAGGAGAGACCTGATGGGTATCACTCATTGGAGACTCTCACCACATAATGTCTGGCCATGAGTCTCTGCTCCCATCTGCCACTGTCAGGATGATGATGACTGGACAAGACACTGATCTATAAGTATGGCAAAATACCATTAGTAATTCTTTTAATGATTCCTTCTCTCTTCTTCTTCTTCTTCTTCTTCTTCTTCTTCTTCTTCTTCTTCTTCTTCTTCTTCTTCTTCTTCTTCCTCCTCCTCCTCCTCCTCCTCTTTTCTCTCTCTCTCTCTCTCTCTCTCTCTCTCTCTCTCTCTCTCCCTCTCCCTCTCCCTCTCCCTCTCCCTCTCTCTCTCTCTCTCTCTCTCTCTCTCTCTCTCTCACACACACACACACACACATCTCTGGCCAGTCTTATTTGGGCTATACAGTCTCTGGTTCCTGATCATCTAGGCAGTGTGTCTCATGGCATGGTCCTCAAGTTAAACCAGATATTGGTTGGTCACTCCCACAAGTTCTGCCCACTATTGCTCTAGCACATCTTGCAGGTGAGACATATCATAGGTCAAAGGTTTTGTGGCTCATTTGTTGTTCCCGTTTCTCTTTCAGTAGCCTGCAGAGTGCCTTCAAACACCAAAGAAACTAGAACGTAAGGATGAAGTTTCATGAAAACACTAACTGGACCTCTCTACATTCAGTGAAATCTGTGGCTCTTGTGCTGGGCAATGGGGTCCTGTTGTCAGTTTTCTGAATGACCTTCTGTCCTAGCATCAGTCTGGGTGATTTGGGGATATCCAAGGTACCCCATCAGCTAACAAGTCCACTGAATACAACCCCAGCCTCCTACAAAAGATGGCTACTTCAGACTCCATATCTCCATTACTAGGGGTACTCACTAGGGCCACCTCATAAATTCCATATAGACTTTTAACCTCACATCAATTATTTTCTTCCCTTTAATCCTCCATTTATTTTTAAACTCCATGGTCAGTGATAAGTACTTCAAATTTGTTTAGTCTCTATTTGATAGTTTTTCTTGTTACATCATTTACAGACAGATTCTGTCTACTGTGTTGTATTTTAAAGACAGATGGCAAAAATTATATGAGCACATTGTGTTCATGCTCTGACTCCATCTCAAGCATCAGCACTCACTAAGGGGCAAAAAGAAAAAAATTAAATAGGGAAAGATAAAAATTTTCATTCGTGGAAAATAACTTGATAATGCTCTCACACCAAAATATACTGAATCTGGAGCCTAGCATAACTGTCCTCTGAGAGGCTCTACCCAGCAGGTGACTGAAATAGATGCACATGCCCACAGCTAAACATTGGTCTGGGACTCTTTGGAGGAATTAGGGGAAGAACTGAAGACTCTAAAGGTAATCGGAACTCTGCAGAAAGATCAACATTCTCAACTAAGCTGGACCCCGGCAGTATATAGATTCAGTATATATACTGAATCTGAAAGTTCAACTAATGTTTGTACCATAAAGCAGAGACATAAATACATTCTAAATACATGTAGCTTATTTTTTCAGAATAAAAATGTTAGATAATTATCATAAATTTATGAGACCATCTTAGTTAATTTTACTGCCCACTAGCAGTGTCCATAGAGCAGGATTGCTTTGTAGCATGACTCCTAAAGTGATAGGTTTAAAACTAAAGCATCATCAATACTCACTGCCCTCTAATTTCTCTCACCTCTACTGGAAAATGTGCAACAACTATTGGGTAAGTATCTGCTCCCCTCGAAAGCTTCAAAATCTCTCTCGTGATGCTTACCCCGTTTTACTTGATCCTCAGAGTTCTACTACACTACAGTTTTAACTGCAAGCCAAGTTCTTCAACAAATCTTGTTGCATTTACTAATAACAATTTCCAATGACACATATGTCATTGGCATCTGCATCTTTTATTTTAGCCAGGATCCATTTGATCTTGACTTGTCCATCTCAGAGTGAAAGAACACATTTACCCCAATTATACAAGGGCAAGGCTACCAAATTGTACTATACTGACTTGTACATAGACATGTGGGCATGAATTTACACAGACATACATAAGTATGCTGTGTGTGTGTGTGTGTGTGTGTGTGTGTGTGTGTTTATATACATATATATGTATATATATACATATATGAAAGTAACAATACTAGAAAGAAGGTACAATCATGTATGAGAAGCAAATAATAAAAGAAAGTTGAAATTATAAAATGAAATAAAAGTCAAACTAAAGAAAAGTTATGAAATAAACAAGACAAAAGTGGAAGAGATGGAGAACTGAGAAAATAATAGAAGCAAAAATACAGAAGCAAATAAAAGCAAAATTATTGATCCTGTGGCCAAAAGAGTTACTGGAGTATACTAAGAGGCAATCACTTTTAACTTTTATTGTCTGCTGTTCCAATTCTTTGAACCTGTCAAATAGCCTTAGGAACAGTTTCCAACTAAAATTTACTGAGGAAACACACACAATATGTGGAACAAGGAAAGTAAGAACTCAAAAAACTTACTCACAAGTAAATCAAATTTTCTTCTAAATTGCCTTTTATGTATAGCTTCTGTCTTCTCATGTCAAAAGAACCTTCTCTGGAGTTCATTAATTCTGCACCTATTTTTTGCCAAACTACTCAAATATTCCAGTTCAGTATGAAAGAGACTCATCTCAAGATCTTATAAATGTAACCAAAGAAATAATAAGTAAGCATGTACTAGATAACAAAATCTTAGGTGAAAAATTTTAAAGGCAGAATCACACTATAATGACCCCAAATTAGTCCATTTTGCATATGTAGTCCCTCTCCATTTATGTAACTATCCTTTCATTGGTGTAGACAGGTCTCTGGGATATAGTAAAGCTGGCAGGATGTTATTCTCTTGATGGGATTAGATTCAATGACAAAAGGGATGGGATATCACACCCATGATAATTCTCTAACTAATTGAAATAGATCTCCAGGTAAGCTAACAACCCCAGAAATATATTGATTTCCTCCTCTTTAGACTCTGGACAAGGGACCAAGACACCTTCTTCTCAGGTCTAAAGTCCTAATTCAGAAATTATGTCATAAAAATGTGTATTGTACAACTGTAATTACAGCACTCAGGAGCTGAGGCTGGAGCATCACATCAGGGGAGGGCTGTGAGACACAATGACGTTCTCCCATGAGAATTTATTTCTCATTTCTATGGAGGTTGGGTAACATATTTAGCAAAATTGGATTGAGAGAAAATTGTCCTAGTTGTCTGACTTTATTTGAGTCTTCTGCTTATAGTCCTAATGATCCAATATTCCTAGTTGTTGTTTCACCAGATCTGTTAAAAAGCTGGAATGCTAGATATTGCATATCCTTCCATTCTCTGAGAAATAGCTGTCTGGGCTGTCATTTTTCCTGGAAATGACATATCTGACCAAACTGTATCCTTGCAGAACCTTGAACATTACTTCCGTTTTCTGAGAACTTCCTTGGTAGCAGGAAGTTTTTGTGATATTTCTGAGAAACAAGACCTGTGATGGTCCCAAGTACCACCTTTAGTGTAGAACTAAATGTTGTTCAAGGTTGATAACTTTATGATGGTTTTCTTTGTTATGATATGAGTCACTCATTGGCTTCCAAGTACTCCAGCCAGGATCTTACTGTTATCAACTCTATAGGGTCCACATTTCCTCAATCAAGCAATCACCCCAGATCTTCCACTTTCTCTGCATTGGAGTCACTGTTAGCCCAGCTTTTACCTGATTCCTGGGTGTCAGGCTGAGGCTGTCATGCTTGTCCAGCAAGCACTTAACTAAGACATATATCCATCCCCTTCAATCTTCCTTCTTTTAACAATGCCTATGATGTTAAAAGGAAACAGATCCTTTAAGGATGGCCTCCATGTACCAAAAGTAGTGAAAATAGAATATTCCCATTCAAACAGAAAGATACACCAGTGAGTGTTAACATTTGAAAAGCACAGACAGGCTTAGAAAAAGCAACTGACTTACAACTGGAAGGAGCAAATCCTTACTAGAAAGCGTCAGAAAGGATTTGCTGTATTCTAAAACAGGATAGATGGGTATGCTTCTCCATATGTCATTAAGAAGCATACACATTTCCCTGGTATTACACCAAGTTACATATGGAGACAGGCCTTGAAATAATTCTTGGCAGTAAAAGCTAGATATAGCAAAACTCACTATAACAAGTTGTCAAGGAAAGATTTAAGTAATAAATGATTGAAACATCTTATTTTAATTGTATATATTCCTCATAAAAGTTGCATGTCTTACTCATTTGGTATTTTTATAACATCAGAACTGTCACTATGTTACTGTAAATTGTATTAAAATGTAATAATGTAATAATCAGCTTGGATGTTTAGAGTCATACAAATCTGTAATGGAATTCAGTACACCTATTAGCGAAGAATTATGAGTTGAATAACCATTTTCAAATACATGAAGCACTCAAAAAGAGAAAAGTGAAGAAATAGTTAAGAAAAAAAAAAGAAGACAGCCATCTGATGATGCAGTTACAAATGTATCTTAACACAGCATTGTAAAGTCGAATGTAGACCATTAAACTACACATATTCATTCATTTTACCCATGGATTTCAATCAGATCTACATAAAGGCTAATATGAGAATGGGGTTAGTTATTACTTAGAAACAACTGTAGAAAATTCCTCTTTAAAAAAAACTACTGATATCCTAGGAAATAAAAATACGTCATCTCTACACATTCGTGAAAAGGAGAGAATGTAGTTAGAAACAAATGTAGAAAACTATATGTATCAAAAGATGGCCTAGTCGGCCATCACTGCAAAGAGAGGCCCATTAGACTTGCAAACTTTATATGCCCCAGTACAGGGGAACGCCAGGGCCAAAAAGAGGGAGTGGGTGGGTAGGGGATTGGGGGGGTGGGTATGGGGGACCTTTGGGATAGCATTGAAAATGTAAACGAGGAAAATACCTAATTAAAAAAAAAAGAAGAAGAAATCCTGGTATCCTAAAAATAAAAATGTACCATTTCTAAATATTCATAGAAAAGATTCTGTATTACTTATAAGCGATTATTTCAATTATTTTTCTATAGTAAAGTCAACAAAAATAATTTCATTATCTTATGTTGTTCTTTAAATTAGGCTAATAGAAAAATATCAAAATACAGTGTAGTAAAATTCATTTTAAAGTAGTAATTATATGTTTGTTTGTGGCCCTTGGGTGAGAAACAATGCACATGTAAATAAATTCTAGTATTAACTAACTTTGTAACATTTTTTAATCCATGAATGGTCTTACTACCAAAGCTAAGTCAAGGAACTATATCCATCCTCATTTCAAACACTGGGGAGCTTTAATAATCTCAGTGATTTCCCAGTATTGTGTAGATGGGAAAAGAGGTTGGAACTTGGTTCTCTGTCGATTCAGTATCCCTTCCACAATGCAGCAATGAAATGGACTGAGTATCAGAGAACATGTTCTATCCTCCATCATTCTCATGCTTAAACACCGTTTCACACAGCCATGTTTTGATGTACTCAAAATCAAATTGAAAAGTGCTGACCAAGCAATTTTCCTATGAGCTAGTAGCTTGGACACTTTTACAAACATAATTGTTAAAATACAGGTCACCTAATCATTATGAAACTAACAATAATGTTTTTTATTTACAGTACTTTGCATTTCTCAAAGGATTTATACATGATAGCTTCTAGTTCCCTAAAGAAATCTGTCTTGGTAAAGCAAAGCAAATTGTTTATGCAAATGAAATGGTAATCAAGTATACCCTTTGCAAGAACTGCAGATATATAAGAGACTAAATTCTCATCATGTGTGCTCTTAAACAAGAACGTCTTACACAAAACAATCTTAATTTGTCATGGCTTCTTACTAATTTACTCACATCACATGGAAATTATGCTCGCATGAAAGAATATCATGACCTATAACAAAGCTCACCAATTTGTAAGGTGGTATTTCATACACATAAAAGGAGAAATGGCAAAGAAGGGCAAAATTAAAGGGGGGAAGGGTCAAATAAACTATGTTCTGACCTCAAAAAGATTAAATTTCTATTCCCGTTTCATAATTCTATACTGCTATTTTTAAAAGCAACCCACAACTAAGTGCAAAAACATTTTTAAAGAAATATATGTGCTCTGTTTTTTTAAACGATGGAATGTTCTAGTTTCCAAAAGATACAAATATTTAGCTTGTCAAAATTAAGTTTCTGTGCTCCCTGTAGGAATTTAATATAGGAATAAGAGTTGGAAGTGTGAAATTCAAGTTACTTAAACTGAGCTGTTCAGCATGAAAATTGGCTTTTTTACATTTTAGTATCTAACATAGCCCTGGATATGACCACAGGATGAATATAAAAAACATTTCATTTGAGCCTAATATTTTGTTCCTAGCATCTCATCTTTTACCAAGAATTCAATATGATCACCCTCAGAGAGTTCATGCAGACCAAAGATTAGCCAATCTTAATTAATGTTTTCTGGACATGTTGCACAGTATTCATGACCATACCATGAATACTTCCTTGAATACTTCCTGGAGATGAGGTTCTAATCAGAAACAAGTTTCATTGAATTCTCTTCCTATTATCTCCTCCTGCTTTATTCCACATTCATTGATAAGCCATTACACAATTAAAGAATACTTTGATTGCCTTGATGAGAAATTCAAAAGTGTTTGCAATAACAGAAATCTGTTTTATTATTTGAGATTATAATTTTATACTTTGTCCTTTCTTCCACCTCCAAGGCCTCCCATTCACTACTCCATGCTATCTTTCAAACACATGTCCTCTTTTTCATTAACTGTTGTTATGTAGATATTTGTATAGCCATATTTATTCCTAAATGCAAACATACAAATGTTCAGTATGCACAATTTTAGATTTTTGTATGTTTTTAAGGATAACCCAACTCGTTACACAATAACAAATTTAATATTTTTATTCCAGTGTTTGAGAATATAAAGAAAAGCTTATAGAAAATGCATTTGGCTCGTTTTCTTCTCGCAAATCATTTTGGTTGCCAGATAATGTTGTGGCATATGCTACCACTGCTCACTCTAAACGCAGATTGTGCTTCTATGATAACCTAAAAATGAATGTTTTTCCTTCTGTTGCTCCTGGGTTGAGGACCCAGAGCCTGAGCATCACTGAATACACGGCTCCTCAGCTCCTGGGTGGAAGTACTTGTATTACAAGGAAAACAAGGCCAGTGACAGTCGCCTAGGCTTTGTTCTTTTGCAAAATTTGAATTTAGAAATTTATCCGCTTCTTTTGGATTTCCCAACTTAATGAACTGTATGTTTTCCAAATATTCCTTTACAATATTCTGAATTTCTTTGTTTGTTGAAATAGTTCCCTGTTCGTTTCAGATTCTGTTCATTCAGCTCATCTGGTTTCTTCCTTTTGCTTAATTGGGACCAGTGTATGTTGACCTTATTTATCTTTTCTAAGGACCAGATTCTAGATTCATTGATTGTTTGCATTGTTTTCTTTGTTTCAATCTCATTAATTTATGTTTTGATTTCCATTTTTTTCTTGCTTTCTACTAGATTTGGGTTTTTTTTTTCCTTCATTATCCAAATTCATAGATCACATCATCAAGTCACGTATTTGTATTCTTTCTTATTTTGCATGTAGAACCTTAGAACTATAAATTTGCCTAATATAGTCACTGTCTTCAGACACACCAGAACAGGGCATCAGATCCCATGACAGCTCGTTGTAAGCCACCATGTAGTTATTGAGAATTGAACTCAGGACCTGTGGAAGGGCAGTCAGTCTTCCACTGCTCTTATCCACTGAGCCATGTCTCCAGCCCCTGTTTTACTTTTTATTTGGCCTCTTCTTACATGGATCTTTATTGTCTTCTTTTTTTTTTTTTTTTTTGTTTTGTTTTGTGTCGTGTTATTGTTATTGTTGTGGTTAAGACAGAGAATTAAACCCTGTTTAATGTTTGACCTTGAAATATTACTATTGTAGGAGACAAGCTCACATAAGAAATAGGAAACTTCAGTGAGTGCTAAGTACTAGCATGGAATTGGACAAATATTTGCAAACTACCCAATCCTCTCAAGTGAAGAGAGCAACAAATAAAGGTAACAGAGAAAGGACATGGCTTAACTATTGATGTTCTTGCCTTGCAAGCATATAGTCCTTGCAAGTTTGATCCCCTGGAGCCCAAGTAAGCTTCTGAGATGGTAATTCCAAGCAGATCAGCCAATCCATCTGAATTAGCAAGATCCATTTTCATTGACAAACTCTGTCTCAAAAACCAAAGTGGAGAACAATTAAGGAAGTTGTGAGCCAATGCAACTCTTACAATGGGACTTTTATGTTTGCTAGATTTATGATCAATACTGCAGGAAACAGAGAATAAGATGCCCTTTATTTCTCTAATCCACCTCCCATGACCATCTGCCATTAACTCACTAGAGACCCAGTGTTGTTAGGAATAAATCAAACTGATGATCAAATTCTAATCACTTAATCAATCAGGAAAGACAAAGTGACATATCTACAGGCCTCAATGAAGAAGGAAGCTTTAACAAAAGTTGGTGCCTCTTTCTCTAATCAAGGTCCATGATCTAGTAATCTTTCTTACTGTAAAGTACTATACATAAGAAGAATGAAGATAAATGCACTGTGCATCTTTCCCCAGCTCATTCTGCTTACTTTTAAATCCTTTGACACAGTTCTCAATCACTTGCCTCTTAGTTAACTTTGTATCACTATGGCAGATAATTGACAGAAAAAAGTTAATGTAAAGAAAGATTTATTTAGGCCCATGGTGTAAGGCTTTGGCTCTCAGTTTGTAAATCGTGACCTCCTTGGGCATTGATTGACCATTTCATATGGGTGTTTAAGCCCATCAGAAAACACTGACATACACATAATAATTCATAACAGTAGCAAAAATTACAGTTATGAATTAGTAACAAAAATAATTTTATGGTTGGGGAATCACCACAACATGAAGAACTATATGAAGGGCTACAGCATTAGGAAGGTTGAGAACCACTTGTGTAAAGGGATTTCAGAATATGATGTAATGATCACAACTTGCTATATAAATTTTGGTACTCACACAAGGCTGCCATTAGCAAAGCATCAGTTCTCTGTTTAAAGTAATCAGATCAAGGCCAGTAATAGTACTGAGCTTATGTAAAATTAAATTTCCCAGTATAAAGTAGTTTTAAAACTAAGCTGAATTATGAAAAATAAAATAAAATATTACTTTCTTTAATTAGAAGAAAATCTAGAAGAAGGCTCGTTAATCAAAACTGAGGATCCATTGAATACCATTATTTTACTATATTATATACATAAAAGTAATTTTGGCTTTGGAAAAACCTCAGGAAATTCACATGACATCAATGAAAGTAAATTTAAGTCTCTTATAAAAGCTCAAAATTATATTGCATTCATATTTAGAAGCTATTGATCAGCAGCAATTTTCATAATAAATGTTAGTACATTTAATTTTTACTGCAATAATCAGATTTTATTCTAATAATCAGTAGATTATTGGAAACTTATAATATGTTAAGTACTATAGTAATGTTGGTTTTTCTAGCATTAGGATCATGAAAGCTACAATTTAAGATTAATGAATTGTCTAGTGTCTGGGTTTAGTGGTTGTTTATGGGGTGGATCCCCAAGTGGGGCAGTCTCTGGATGGTCGTTCCTTCAGGCTCTGCTTCGAACTTTGTCTCTGTAACTCCTTCCATGAGTATTTTGTTCCCTGTTCTATGAAGGAACAAGAGCCTGCTGACAGGAGCCTGATATAGCTGTCTCCTACAAGGCTCTGCCAGTGCCTGGCAAATACAGAAGTGGATGCTCACAGTCATCCATTGGACAGAGCACAAGGTCCCCAATGAAGGAGCCAGAAAAATACCCAGGGAGCTGAAGGGGACTGAAGCTCCATAGAAGGAACATCAATATGAACTAACCAGGACACCCAGAGCTCCTTGGAACTGTATCACCAAAGAAAACACATGGTGGAACTTGTGGCTCTAGCTATATTTGTAGCAGAGGATGGCCTTGTCGGTCATCAATGGGAGGAGTGACACTTGGTCCTGTGAAGGCTCTATGCCCCAGTATAGGAGTATAGAATGCCAGGACCAGGAATGGGAGTGGGTGGGTTAGGAAGCAGGGGGAGGGGAGAAGGGAGAGGGGATTTTCAAAGGGGAAACTAGGAAAGAGGATAACATTTGAAATGTAAATAAAGAAAATATCTAATATAAATAAATAAAACTGCTTAATAATAGAAAAAAAAAGATTAATGAATTGTTGACTCGTATTGAAAGACCCACAACGTGAGGACTCCCCCACGTTCTGACTCAGGAGAGGCGACACCCCAAAATCACCCACAAGAAACGGGTCTTGCTGCAAATTGCAAGAGGATTTTTATTCAAGAGCGCTCTCGGGCCCATGGTCATACACCACGCAGGGGTAGAGGACCGTGGCGCCCCGAGTAGCTGGGTAAGGGGGTATTTAAAGGAAGAAACCGAAACTCAAGGAAGTGGGGAGGGCGTTGTTGGAAGATACCAAAGATACCAGTTAAGAGTCACAAGGAAGTGTAAAGTTACAAGAGTCACAAGGAATACCTGGTAATTGTTAACTCTCAAGACAGCTTCTAAGAGCCCCTAACAATAGCACATTTGCATTGCAGGTTCTGGGTGACTTTCTTTGAATGAGCACTCTTTGAACCCAGGAAGCGGGTGGGTAGAGGAATGTCGCTATCTCTTTTATGATTAGCATACCTTTACAAAGGCCACATTCCCAAGCCTGGGCCTAAAGGCCTAGAATTCTGTTTTTACGTTGTTATACTTTCATTATCACACTACATGGGATATAGTGAGTATTTTATAGGCATGTCTTGAAAACAGTAAAATCTCTCTCTCATTTTCTGCTCTTGGATAAACAAGTCTTCAACTGGACCTAGTATCTCAAGGACACTGATCATTTGAACAAAATTTCCTCATTCAAAATATAATTCCAGCATGGCTAACCCACAATAAGCAATACTGAATATCTGCAGTAGGCAAATGCTTTTTAAATCATTAATATAACATAAAACGCACAATATCAACTGTATAACCATGATCCCTTCAGAGAGAAAAGCAGAAGAGAGAGAATAACCCAGTAATCGATACTCACATATTAGATTTATTACAGTTTCTCAAAATCCACACATAATATGGAAGCGGTGGGAGAAAGTAGAAGATCTGATGCAGGCTATCAGTTTATGTACATTTCTTTAAAAAACATTTCAGGGTCTTTGAGAACATTTCTTCATAACAACTTGTACAGGGTCTTACCTTCTGTAGCAGCTGGAACAGATAAAAACCAATGGTTGCTATACCAAAACCAGCTGAAATGAATGCATTTTAAAGTGCCACCGACCAGGCTCAGTTGGTCCCCCTCAATCTGCAGAAGAAATTTTGGGGTTCCCGTTACAGACAGACATAGAGTTGGCGAGAAGTGAATGACAAACAAATACAAACACAAGGGAGTGCTGTATCTGGATGTCTTTTCACAAAGCAAACACCAGTCTTATATAATACAGAAAACAAAAGAGTAAGGTGTCACAGCAGTCAAGGTACATTGAAGTATCTGACACAAAACAGAGGAATGCCTTCAAAGGACTGACAGGAACCAGGCAATGTTTACAGTAAAGATAAAACAGCCCTGCCTAGAGTCAGCTAATGACAGGTAAGGATTTCACAGCCTAGTCACAATTTATGCTACCCCTTTGAGCCTTGTAAAAGCTAGCACCAGGAATTCTACTCTAGCAGACCTTATCATGAATAATGCAATACCACAACCCCCCTTTTTCCTAGGCCTTGGTAAATTCTTGCATATGAGAGTAACTTGGCTGTTCTTAAGTATCTGTACAGAACCTCCATTTGTCAGAAGAATTCACCAACTTTCTTCTACTATGCAATGTAGTTTGCAAGACCTGACTGTAGTGAAGATTCTAAGTATAATTTGCTAAGCTTGCCCTGAGATTCCTCTTATCCAGTAAAATACTGTAAGAAAGCATGCAAGACCCTCCATGATATTGCAGGGACAAATCTGGGGCATTCTAGCTATGGAAATGCCAAGGTTCCAGGATAAGTTTCTGTGAAACTCTTTGCCTCATGACTGCTTCCAGGCTTTTAGGCCTGCCAAGCACGTCACTACTGGAGTGGATATAGCATCCCCCCCCCTTTCGTTTATTTTTTAGACGAAATTCCAGAATGTCCCACCTTGTCATAGCTACAGGTCTCAGAAGAACTCTAAAGATGAGTGGAAACACAACAATTACTAATAGGATAATGCCAATAATAATAGCAAGCAGGATTATATGTTGAACCAATCCAAGGGATTCAATGCACTTAGGTTATTTTTAAATCTCTGGCCAATTTATCAATGTTCCAAGTATCCAAATGACTTCTGCTAATATCTGAAATTTCTGCCTTTAACTGTTCCATGTCATGAGAAATATTAGTATCTCTCCACACTCCCTGCAAATGAGCCTTAGTCTTTTCCCAATCAATGGTGGTATTATAAGGTAATGGCATGACACAAATATATTGGAATGAAGCATGACATTAGTAGCTAACCTAACCTTAATATTAGCAATGTCTTGTCCCATTGCCAAAACTACTTCTTCAAAAGCATTAACCTTTGCCTCTATTTTTTTTTTTATACTATGCAGCTCTGACAAAGCTACGGAAATATTTCTATGTATCTCATTAACAAAATGAGCGGTATGTAGCTACTGAACTAAAGCTGTGGTAGATAATGCAAAAGAAGTTAAAATTGCAATTAAAATTCCTAAAATCAGAGCTGCAACAAATCTCTTTGGTCTAAATAAGCTCATTCAATCTCTTTAAAGTTTGCATTCCCGAATTCTCAAACCAAGGATCATTTCTTTTTTTTTAATATTTTTTTATTATTACATATTTTCCTCAATTACACTTAGAATGCTATCCCAAAAGTCCCCCATACCCTCCCCTTCCCCCACTTCCCTACCCACCCATTCCCATTTTTTGGCCCTGGCATTCCCCTGTACTGGGGCATATAAAGTTTGTGTGCCAAGGATCATTTCTTAACTCTATAAGCAGCAAAACATAAGCAGGTTTCTTTAACAAAATCAAAACAGCAGATTCCTTATCTAAATTAGGATTTACACAATTAGTTAATTGACAAGAATTACAATATATATGAAAAGACTTGCCAAAATTGGTGATCTTAATTCTGTAAAAAATATCTAACTATAGCATATGGGTAAGGTACACAAGCTTTCACAGCTACAGGGGAGTTGGCTTGAGTGGCCAAAACATTGTCTCTGGCAAAAGCATCTTGTCCATACTCTGTACCAGTCCCTCTGCCTCATGAGTCATCTTCTTTAGTTGCTTTTAAGTCAGCACCAAGTCGGTTCCCATTGCTGTAGCCTGTGGCGGGGATAGAGACAGTCTCTTCATTTTGCTTGCAAGTGTCTGCTCTCCCTGCTTCCTCCTTCTCTGTACACTCAATACAGCTTTCCTGTCACCACTGTCAGGGCACTCAGGAACTAACAGTTCAGCCTATCACAGGAATCATTCTGGAAGCTAGCATGCTCCTGCAGCATTCTGTGGAAAAAACACAAACATGTTCTCTTCCCCATATTAAGTACTTGAATAGGATCATGCCATGTGCCAGAAAGTGGATCTTTCCACTTCACCTAGGCATAAGTATGCCTGGTTGTAGAATACTATACGACACTCACTCAGCAAGGAGTTTTTTGGCATCTAAATTTCAGCGACATAATAGGATGTTAAAACTTTACTTGGAGATGAAGAAAGATGATTCTACATTAATGTTTTTTGTCAAAGAATTGCTGTGGACTCATAACAATAACTAGAATAAGCAGCTAATATTTGATTACAATGATTATAATTGATAACAATTGATTGCAGAATCTTTCTCTATTTTCTGCAAAGCCTTTTTATTTCTCACCAGTTAATTTGAATCTCACTTGATAACACCTAACAAGGCTTAAGTTCTCCTGTGGAGAGTTTAAGGTGAGGTCTTAGCCAATTAACATCTTCTGGAAGCTTTCGAAATAATTTGAAGTAAGCAAATCATCATTTCTTTCTTAAATTTTCTGGACCATAATTTTTCTAGGATAATTAAGACACTAAATATTAAAAAAGATATTGCCTCTGAATCTCTTTTACGGAGCAACAGCTAGTCCCCAGAACTTTAAAGCTCATTGTGTGAGAACAACGATTTGAAGTAAACTTCCCTTTAGAGGCATTAGCTAATAAAATACTTTCCACTTAAGAAACAATATACACTGAAAGATTCAAACTCTTAGCTTCTTCGATTGAAGCAAAGACAATAAAAAATTTCTTACATAATGTAAGGCTATTAGCTTTATTACCTAGGGGCAAATTTTCCCAGTGATCACAAGCTCACTAGAAGCAAATCCTTTATAATTATCAGAATACAAAGGAAAAAACAAACTTTCAAATCTATAACAATTTTATATGGAGTAGGCAAGCCAGCTTGTAATGCCTTTATAAGTTCTGCAGCATGATTGACCTTTTATAAATCTTAAGTTTAAACTTTAAACTTCATTATGTACAACACCTGAGTAGATCTGAAATAATGTCCTTTAGCTAAAAAGAAATTCCCCAGAAGGCAGGGAGAGGTGAGATTTCAAGAACTTCCTTGGCCACAGTTTGCAAAACAAAAGAAATGCCACACAAGCCTGGCCAAGGCTGTTCTGAGTTTTGTATTGACTCAAATGTAAATATTTTTTAATCTAAGCATATTGTCTGAGTCTTGGCCCTCTTGCAGTGAGGATAGATTTTAGAACTTTTAAGTTTCTTTTGCAATATTAGAATATATTTACACCTTTGGAAAGCAAAACCCAATTTTAAACAATTTATCATCTTTAAAATCAATATTAGAAACATCACTTCAAGTTATGTAGTTTAGCTGCCAATTCATGAATGCATTGACAGTGTAAATTTTAATGTTTTATTAAAGAGACATTGTTTTGAATCTTATCTCTATAAGTCTACTATCTAGGATAAGAATCACATTAAATATTATCTCAGTTAGAAGTATCCTTAGAGGCCTAGTTTTTGGGTTGATTTATGCCACGTGTTGTTATTTAAAATGACTCCAACCCTGAGTTACCAATTTAAAGCTAACTTTCTTTTCACCAATGTTACAGCTTCTTAATTATACCCAATAACTTATAAGCCAATATTCTGTAACCAAGACTTGCACAGCATATTTATGCCTATAAGACCAGTCAAAAGCGAAATGAAGCGGCTACACGAATCTTATAAATTTATACCAATGAAAGAATTTTACTTTTTCTAGCTATAATTTTAGATAAAAAGCACTTTGTCATTTGCTAAACACCACAATCACAATTGCTGAGAATTTTCTAGGAAACAACAACTATCAGCTTATTTGCCTTAAAACTAAGAGGTTGCAGACTCCTTTTTCAGCAGGAGCTATTCTACTATGCATAACTCCTGACTATGGTGCAGGGCAAATTAAATCCGCGTCCGCTGTGTAAACTGACTAAATCAAGAGATGGAGAGCCAGCAGATAAAGTTTTAACCATTTTTTTTTCTTTTCAACATGAAACATACAACAACAGTCATTCAAACAATGAAACAAAGACAGACATGTATGGACACGTGGACATATTGGTGCACCAAACACAGACAATACAGAGAAGGTAGAGAACTTGGTGTAACCAGAACTAAGAGTGTCTCCTGTAGGGGCCAGAGAGAAGGCCAGACAGCTCTGGATTTCCCTCTGTCCTGGGGAGAGTTCCAAAATCCATTTCCTTTCTCTCTCTCTCTCTCTCTCTCTCTCTCTCTCTCTCTCTCTCTCACACACACACACACACACACACACACACACACACACACACATGCCATTTGTATATCTCCCTATTTTTTTAAATTTTACTCTTCTTATTTTATTTTATTATTTTAAGCCCTACTCCTCTTGCCTGATACAGTTCTTGACTGTGGACAAATGCCTGTTTTCTTTTTCACTCCCATTTTCCACTGTCAACCCCCAGCTGATATCAGCACTGGGACAATGCTGACTCAGTCTAGCCTGTATCCTTTTGCACCTACAGCAGCAATTTCGAAAAGATGAAGTTTAAAGCCAGTGCTAGCATGAATACAAAGTGTTGCTTACTGTGCCAGATACTTCTTCTTCTTAATCTTGTAGAGCTCTACCAAGACAGTGTTCTCTCGGTTTGTGGATGTAGCATTAAAGCACTTTATATCCCCTTCAGGAATTATTCACAAAAACCATTCAATTCTTTACTGAAACTTTGTTTTGTCTCATTTAAATGTAAAAATGACACAAGAGATTTAAAGTTAACATTTTCAAATGCTTTGTTACTTAGTAAGTATAACAGAAAGGGCTCAGTTACAAGAGCAGGTTAAAGGACTTCCCAGTGAACTCAAGATCAAAAGCCATAGCCATGTGCCATGCTCTTGACTCAGTGCAGTTGTCAACAACTGTCCATTGCTGGGGTTCCTGCCAGTCTCTGTCCTGCCTAAATAGAATTCATGACTTTAGGGCATGCTTATGCTATTTAAGCTTTTTAATCATATTATCTTTCTTCTACAAAAGAAAATTCTTGCTGATATAAATGTTTGATTAGAAGCTTTCATATATTGCAATATGTAATGTTCTCTCCCACCCAGAGTTCATGAAATATACATCAAACAAGTTCTTTGTGCAGGATAAAACAAATTTCAAAACTCCTCATCAAATACAATAGTAAGAGTTTTAGACTTTTACTAATTCCAGTAATGAGCTTCAGAAGGTAGTTGTTATAGCCCATGAATATTTATATGCCAAGTAGTTTTTTAATAAATCTATTGTACCAGTCTTTTTAATTCCAAAGAGAAGAGGAACAATTTGTCAGCCTTTCCATAACTATCCCAATAACAGACACTTAAATAGGGCATTTTTCAATCATTTTACTTGGAAGAATTTGGTAAACAGTTCTTTGTAAAAGTGTTTTGTTAGATCTTTGAGAATTTCAAACATTGCATTTTTGATTATACCCATCCTTCTCCTGAACTCATATATCTACCCCCCCCCCATTTCATTCCCTCATAACTTTATAACCTTATTAAGTTTTTGAAATGTTGCATGCAATTAGTGTTAGGTTTGTACTCGTGAGTGTGTGGCCATCCCCTGGAGCATGTTAGACCTCCCATGGCCATACCTTTAAGGAAATTTGACTCTCCCTCATCCAGAAGCTATCAAGTAACAATGTGTCATTCCTTCAGCTAGGAATACCTTATAGTACATACTTCACCCCTCCATATCAGGATTTTTTTCTGTCTTGAGTTTACACAGATCTTGTTTCTATTGTCATAGCCACTGTGGGATGATACATGCAACCACTCTTTTTTTCTCCTTTTTCCCCAGTGATCCCTGAACCTGGAAGAAAAGACATAATATAGATGTCCCATTTATGGCTCAGTGCTTCACAATCATTTGTTTTTAGGTCCCTTGACAAGTTGTGGATTTCCGTGTTAATTTTCATCTACTGTAAAAAGTAGTTTTATGATAAGGTTTGAGAGATTTACTAGTTTATGGATATAATGAGAGGTTCCTAGGAGTCACTTTAACAATGTGTCCAATTTGCTGAGTAATAGTAGGTAATACTAGAGTAATAGTAGTTTTCCCTCAGACCTATGACTACTCTATTCACAATAACCAGGAAATAAAAACAGCTTAATGCTGAAGTTTTGTCTTTTACTGTCTATTGTAATGTTAAATGTTAAATGTCCTGAAGTCTGCACATAGTCCTTGTAATCCTGCCCCCAAGTATTTCAGATTGGTGAATAAAGATGCCAGCAGCCAATAGCTGGGCAGAAGAGACATAGGTAGGGTTTAGGTTTCAGAGACTTGCAGAGAGAGAGGAATACCAAAAGGAAAAGAGAGTGCAGTAGGAGAAGGAAGTGGGCATGGATCAAGAATCAGAAGAGTGCGGCCCTGAGGGATGACCAACTGGAGCAAAGAGCAGTCCAGACGAAACATAGTAAGTAGTAACTCAGATTTATCAATAGGAAAATAGATTCTAATAGCATGCAGGGTAGGCAGATGCCCAGCTCTTGTCCTGCTTAAGGCTTATTATAAATATAAAAGTTGTGTGTGTCTTTCATTCAGGAACTAATTGGTTAAATTCAGGGTAGATACCTGGGATAGAATTTAATATAATTTCCACAACAGTTCATTAGCAGATGAATGGATCATAAAATGTGATAAACTTATATAATGTAATATTCAGCTTTTAAGAAAAATTAAATTATTAAATTCTTAGGTAAATTCATTGAGCTAAAAATACCATTTTGAGTAAACAAACCCAGAAAGACAGATGTCCCATACTTTCTCTCTCCTTTAGATGTTGGCTTTGTGTCTTTAGGTATTTCTATTTTGTTTGGAATACCCATAGAGGGCAGGGTGTTGGTAAAGGAACTTTTAAGGAAAGAAAGAAAGAGCATGATACAGTGGGAGAAAAAATAACGGAACAGCAAGTGTTCAATGTGGAGGAGAATGAGAGGACTGGATAGAAGATGGTCATATAAAAAGCTAGTACTTCTGAAGCTCCCTAAATTATAAACATATGCACATATGACAAGAGTTTCAATGAAGTTTTAATATAATGGAACAACAATACCTCTTATAGATGCCCCAAGCTAACAAATGAAAATTCAGTGTCAGGAATGTGTTACATCTATTAGATTGTTCTCCAGTGAGATGCCTCAATATTATATAACATTAGTTATACTTTTCTGATAGCCCTTAACAGCATGAGTATATGTATGCACTCAGAAATGAAAATAGAATAGACAGGAATAGATGGAGGTCTGAAATGGGAAGATCAAGTTGGTAGGAGGAAGGGACAGGGGTTGGGAGGAAAATACAGGGAGAGCAGCTAAAATTAAGCGGAAATTTCGGATAGTCTATAAGCCTAATACAGTAGAAACATCCTAAAGGATACACATATATTAAGTCAAATTATCAAACAAAGGATCAGACAGAGTCCTAATGGGTTACTGTAGTATGTATCCCTTGGGATTATTTTTGCTATTTAAGTAAAACATAGCAATAATGGTTAATATAAGAGATGCAAAGTTGCTTGGTCTGTCCAGTGAAGAAGATAGAAGCCCATGAGTAGATTATTAGAAAAGGTAATGACTAGAAGATTGGATTAAGAGCAGGAGTAAGGAACTAGATTATGAACAAATTATTGACTGTCCTATTGGAGAGTTTCTAGAATGATTTGAATTAATGAATAACATGGGCTAGATTACAACCATGGTCAACCATGGTTGCCTTGTCAACCATGTGTGTATGGACTGAATGTAAGCATAATGAAATGACTTGTAGGAGGTTTTTATAATTCAAGAAAACATACCTGGGGTTTGGATTAGTGCTGAAGTAGTCAAGTTAAAGGAATGTATTCAAGTAAAAGTTGGCTTACTTAGTAGTATTTCATATAATGTATTATATGAAAAGATTTGTGTTAAAGACTTTGATCTGAAGTAGAACAGGTGCTTGCTGAGTCAGAGAAAAATAAGGAAGACGGAGGTTCAGGAAATATTAAGAGTTTAATTTTGCCAGGCAGTGGTGGCGCACACCTTTAATCCCAGCACTTGGGAGGCAGAGGCAGGAGGATTGCTGGGTTTGAGGCCAGTTTGGTCTACAGAGTGAGTTCCAGGAGATCCTGGGCTATACAGAGAAACCCTGTCTTAAACCCCCCCCCAAAAAAAGATTTTAATTTAAATTGTTCATTTTAAGTTTGAGGCATCTTAAATACAGGAGGACAACTACTCATCTACTGGTCATCACAGGAGAGACAGCAGATAAAGTCTTGGTCTGTAATCTCTTTCCATTGAGAGCACATGCTAATCCTCAGATTTCACTGGAAGACCCAGGAACAGATGCTTTAACAAAGTCTGTAAGTGATTCTGATCTGTGCTAGTTTGGAAACTGCTCAAATGCCTGGAGGCATTATTCCGTGACACTACAGAGTCCATGAAGGGGTGTCTGGTAGGCAAGGGTCATAGATTCTGACAAACACCTTATGCTATAGATCATCCTTCACAGCATAGATTATATAGCACAGAACTTCAATAACATTGCGTTTAAGAAGGCCTATTCACTGCTGAGGCAGGAGTTGGTGGGCAGGTTGGGGAGCACCCTCATAAAGCCAGGAGGGAGGAAGGAGGGGATAGGGGGCTTGTGGAGGGGAAACTTGGAAAGAGGCTAGCATTTGAAATGTAAATAAATAAAATAACCAATAAAAAAAGGCCTATTCAAGTTCAACAGAAGTGTTTGTTTATATTTGAGTTAATTGTTGACTTTGGGTTGTTTGTTTGTTCAAACAAACTTCTGTGATGAATATAATAACTAAATCAGCTTGAGAAAGGAGAAAGTTTATTTCAGTATATAGGTTACAATTCATCCTCAAAGGAAGGCATCTAAACATGGGAACTAAAGTGATACCGTGGAGGAAGGCTATTTCCTGTCTTGCTCACTATGGCTGGATCAGCTTGTTTTCTTTTATAAGATAGAACCATCTGTCCGGGGTTAGCACTGACTATAGTGAATGACTCCTCCCACTTCAATCATTAGTCTATAAAATACTCCACAGATGTGCCCACAGATCAATCTGATGGAGAAAATTCCTTGATTGAGATTTCTGCTTGCTATATGACTCTGATTTGTGTCAAGTTGACCAAAGAACCAGCTTGATTATCAGCAATCTAAAAAACCTTAGACACTTGGCATATCAATCACCTTTCTCATATATATTATTATATATCTTATTTATTAGATTTTGTCTATAAACATATTATACATACAGATATTATCACAGATATATTTTTATGTTTTGAGGCCCACTGGAAAGGTACACACCTTTATAATATGAACTATTTGTTCTCCAAATGATTACTTGAATTTCAGTTTAGAATACATAGTTTAGATTGGTAGGGTCATATCAGCACAGCATAGCTCATTACATAATAAAATACTTTATTTTCCAAACAAAAACCTAGTGTCTAACTAACACATAACAACAACAAAAAAGTTGGCAAGTGTACTTACATACAGTATAGGACAGGATAAAGAATACAAATTCTTAACTTGGCAGTTTCCTCTAAACCTTATGGTATTCTTCTGGACTGAACACACTAATGGTCCACTGTAGTCAAAACTGAGGTACATAATCGCCTTTACAAAATGATGAACAAAGGACTAGGAATTAAGAAACGTCTGTGATGTTCCCCAAATCTCATCATAGAACATGAGGAGAATGAAAGATTGTAGGAACCAGGGGACCAGAAATTAAGGCTACAGCCCTGGTACCCTATCAATATGACTACTGAAACAAGACCTGAAACATTAAAAAATCAGTGGTCATGCTAACACAGAAGGGAAAAAAATCTCACAAAGTCCCACCCTAGACAAAATACTATAAGCAACTCAGAAAGAGAATTAGGCTCTCCTAGGCATGAGATCCCTAATTGGCAATCCAATATAAAGTGGCCTCCAGGAAATCATATACACATGAGCCAAATTGCATTGACTCAAGAAGTTGTTATTTATATATTTATACATATATAAAACATAACAATAATGGTCAAAAGAAGCCATCAATTTAGCAGGAATGAGAGGACTTGGCAGGATCTAGAGAGAGGATAGAGAAAGGAGGAAGTGATATAACTATATACTAATTCAAAATTTTAATTAAAATATATATATTTATATATTAAAAGGGGACGAAATAACCATGAAGCCAGATATCTGCCAATCAGCTATGTTTTTGGAAAGCTGAAGTGGTATTCCTTTTCTCTAAAATAGTAAGGAACACACTGGTGTTGGGAATATCAATAAGAAGTTTCATGGTTTTCCATAGAACAACAGGACAGTAAAAGGTATTTCCTGGAAACAGACTCCCCAGTGTCCATTTGCAAAACAGGATGCCACGACAGTATTTAACTGTCATAAAAATAAAGAGAAAGACCACGGTGACAGCCAAGAAGACTTGATCCACAAGAGTTGTGATAGTGGCTTATATACCATGGTGATTGTTGATACAAGATACGTAAGCAAGGCAACAATAAGAGCACTTCTTAAAACCAACAACAAAAATCAAAGCTCTTCAAGGATATTGGTACTATAATACTGTTATTATTCCTTTCCAGAAGCCAAGTCTGAGCTGTTTCTCAATTCTGTCACATAGCTATCTTCCCAATCTTTACCCAGGAGTGAATTATGCATATATAATTACACATTTATTATACATATGAAATGAGGAATAGGATATTCATTTTAGAAAGGCATATGAGAATTTGATGGTGTGATTTACTGTAGAGATGTTATACTCAGTCCCATAACCTCTCAGTTCATTCTGTCATCACCTCCAGATTCTGGGATAGACAGCTTTCCCCATTCAAATGCTGATTCTTTCTGTTCTGTCTAAGGGCTCCTCCAGTACCACAAGAACTCCCACCTCCAGGATGTCCTAAACTCTCAGGGTCATAGATAACCCTGTTTCCTTTTCCTCTTCCTCTTCCATCAGTAGGGTGGTACTGAGACAAATTCTTCATGGTTTCTTAGATGGCTTCCCAAAGAATTATACCTTAATTATCTACACATCACCAGTAACCCATTATTTACTCTCCTTTTGGCATTTCTCCTTTCTCAACTTTCATAGTTTCTGTAGAAATTGGTGGGATCACTTCCTAGATAAAAACATGTGTAATAAAGGCACTGTCTCAGTATCTGTTGTTAGGTAAAACTAAATTTAAAAGATCCTTCCTTCCTCGACAAAACTCCTGTATTGTGTAATTTAGAAGATGTCCCAATTTTTTAAGGCAAGTTTCCTGGAACAAATTCAGAAATATGTGGAACCAGTTGAGGATCTAAAAGTAGATACTTTAAGTGAAAGTCTCATAGTCTATGTAGACATTATATAAAACATTTACAAGATCAGTTATAGTTAAATACAGGGATCTCAGTCTCTTTTCACCTTTGAAATTGTCAAATTTCAGTACTATTTAGCACAGGAAAAATCACAAAGCCTTCCAGGAACTATAATAATTTGAATGGGCTGTATATAGGGAAGCAGGAAGATTCACTTTGCTCCGTGCAAGTGTTGCTTTCAGTGAGCTTAGGAGGTATGTCATTGTCTGTGGAAAGAGTCATTGCTCTGATGGGCTTTTTCCAAGCAACAGAGGGTGGAGGTGACTTTAAATTTTCATTAGCTTCATTATGCCACATCCTGCTTCTCATCCTGCTTGGCTGCTATGAGAGAGCAATTACTTGATGAGCTCTTTTAGAAGAAGGAAAATGCTAAATGATGTTCATTTAGTGGCAACTTAAAAATCTGATCTCATCTCAGAGCCGGGATTTCTGCTACAGGAGAAGACCAGAGAGTAATTTCCCTTAAAAATTATGACATGTGGCCCCATTGTTCAAGTGAGCAATCCTTTCATTGATTATTGAGAATTTCAACTAGCTTCTAATGTTAACATGACAAGATTGTATTTGATGAATAAAAAATAGTTAAATCATGCCTTTAACTTGGCACTACTTAAAACAAACTTACTCAGGTTGCTAACACCCTGTTTTTATTTTTTTTATTTTTAAATGTCTTGCTGTAATTCCTAGGGAATATAATTCAAATGATTTATTATTGAATTTTGTGCACAGACTGGTTTCCTCCTCCTTCCAAAGCATAATAAACCAGAAGAGATAATCCAAGTAACTTCAGAGACCACACCGAAATATATGAACTAAATGCCACCGTATCTGCTTGGGTAACAAAATATTCCACCATCAAGTGGTTTGAACTTCAGAGAAATCCATCTGAATACTTGCTGTTACTTTCACCTTGCCTAGAAGACTTAGAATTAACACATATGAGTATGCGGTAAAGCATCAACAAAGTTTGGAGATTCTAAAGCAGAGAAGAGAATGAAAAGAGGGATAGATACACAGAATAAGTAATATGTACACAGTATTTACCATTGATGAGCAAATAAAGCCTGCATTCTCATATCATAAAAAGAAATTCTACTATAATGCAACCACACAGTTTGTCTTCTCCCAATACTTCTACTCAACCAGAGGCAAGAAGGTGGTTCCACTTGAGATAAGATTTTTGAGCCACAAACTCATTCTAAATGTTGCTTTTTTTGAGGCAGTGCTCCAAACCCTCAGTGTTAGTATAGACTGCTAATTTTATCGACAGCCTAGCCAAGCTAGAGGGAAGGAAGTGACTGCACATCTGTTCCCACTACAATGCCAGCTTTCCTTCCTGACACTGAGTTTTCAGAGAGCAGAGAGTGGGAGTGTTTAAATAGGGTACCATGAAGATGAATCAAAGATAGCTGCTTACAAATAAGTACATTTCTTCTCATGTAGCCTCATTTTGTTAAAAAATAAAATGGATTGCCTGTGGTATTCCACTTTAATTTGGAAAAAAATCTCTTTATATTTCTGATCCCTTTATATATTTCTGTTTGTTTGTATGACATAAAACATAATACACATTTTATGAGACAGAGAATAGCATGCTATATATCTATGTCTGTGTGTTTATATATATGTATATACACACACAATTTATAACATGATTGAATCAGGGCAATCAATACTCTTATTACCTTCAAACATGTACAATTTCTGTGAGTTTGAAATCAATAACTAGTTCTAGTTATTTTGTACTTTTGAGAATAATGGAAGCACAAGCTGAGTAGAAAAGATCAACCATCATTGTGATAATTAATCTTGATTGTTACCTTTACATCTCTAGAACTATTTAGGAGCTGAACCTCTGGAGGAAATAGTGAAGGAGTTTATAGATTGAATTAAAGGAGAAGGAAAGAGCTACTCTAAATGCAGGCAATACTATTTCCTGGGCTGTGGTCCCTGCCTGAATGAAAAAAGAAACTGGGAAGAGTACTAGTATTCACTTACTTTGTTTCCTGAAAGTAGATACAGTGTGATCTAAAAAAATGGAATCTATGGAATTTGTCAAGCTATTTCAATGCAACCACATTTCTCTATCAGCTGTTTGGGACTATCATATTTTCTCTTCATATATCTTAAATATCAACAAATTAAACAAGAAAGGAATATATATTTTTCTTTAGACTGTGAACAAAGAAGTATTTGTTTTTACTCATAGATCAGGAAGAAAAGAAGACAAATCACAAAATCATATAGATATGATTTCATAATAGAATGAGTTATATCTTCCTTGGACAAAGGGTCCATAAGGCACACATGTAGGAAGCAGGTCCAGAATAAACAGTGATTGCATTCCTTTATAAAGCTTGGATATTATTATATTCGAATTCCTTTATTCTTTGAAACAAATAATATCTGAGGATAGAAGGAGGAAATAATATCTAAAGGAGATGATAATATCTAAAGGAGATGAACTAACTTAATTATAATTACTCAGTAAACTGGCTGGTGAGATGGTTCAGTGTTAAGAGCACTGACTACTCTTGTAGAAAACCCAGGTTTAGTTTCCCAAAACCCACATTTCAGCCTGTGTCTCTCCAGTTCCAGGGGATCCAATGTTCAGTGAAAATGCTTGAATATAAAAAGAAAAAAAATGTAGATAAGAGTATAGATCAGTGGAGCTATTGAGTACGGCTAGAAAAGAGAGTGTATATTAGAAGGAGAATAAATGATGGTTAGAGCTAGAAAATACACTACAGCCATCCATCCCTGAACTGTTTACGTAATAAATATGAATGTAGTGTGTGTTCACACTGAGCCATTTTTGCCTGTTAACTGAGAAGGGCACCAATGAGGAGCAAAAGAGAAACAATGATGAAGAAAACAAGATGGAGGTCGACCAGATGGAGGGCAGGCAAAGAGATCAGTTGGACAGATGTAGCAATTTGTCAACTTGTGCAGAGGAGGACATAGATTAGAAAGAAAATGGACTGAAGGGATCACTCAGAGGAACTTTGGACAAAAATATTCCTTCCAGGTTGCACTACAGGAATTGTCACTATCTCCTCTCCATTCTACAGTACTTTGTACTTTGTTTATATCAAATGCATTTGGTGTATTTGAGTATATCAGCATATACTTGGAGAACTGGGATTTTTTTTCACGAACCCATTTCCACATAATATCTGGAACTGATATTTTTAAAACCATCTGTAAGTTATAATTATTTTCTTATATACTCCAAACATCAAGATATTTTTGTATAATGCTTACTTTTGAATATTAAGATAGTTGGGCTACCCAGAAACTTAGAATACCCAAGATACAATTTGCAAAACACAAGAAAATCAAAAAGAAAGAAGACCAACGCGTGGGTACTTCATTCCTCCTTAGAATAAGGGACAAAATACCCCTGGAAGGAGTTACAGAGACAAAGTTTGAAGCTAAGATGAAAGGATGGACCATCCAGAGACTTCCCTACCCAGGGATCCATCCCATAATCAGCCACCAAACGCAGACACTATTGCATATGCCAACAAGATTATGCTAAAAGGACCCTGATATAACTGTCTCTTGTGAGGCTATGCCAGTGCCTGGCAAATACAAAAATGGATGCTCACAGTCATCTATAGGATGGAACACAGGGCCCCCCAGTGGAGGAGCTAGAGAAAGTACCCAAGGAGCTGAAGGGGTTTGCAACCCTATAAGTGGAACAACAATATGAACTAACCAGTACCCCTGGAACTCGTGTCTCTACCTGCATATGTACCAGAAGATGGCCTAATCGGCCATCACTGGGAAGACAGGCCCCTTAGTCTTGCAAACTTTATATGCCCCAGTACAGGGGAATGCCAGGGCCAAGAAGTGAGAGTGGGTGGGTAGGGGAGTAGGGTGGGAGGAGAATATAGGAGACTTTCAGGATAGCATTTGAAATGTAAATGAAGAAAATATCTAATAAAAAAATTTTTTAAAAAGATAGTTGGGCTACAGTTAAAAAAAAAAAAAAAAAAAAAAAGGCCTCAGCCTCAGAACTGGCTGGGGTCATGCTACAATGTTGCATGTCTTTTTTCTTTTTAATCCTCACTCCTGGGCTGGAGAACCTGTTGACTGACTGAGCGGGGTTGGTCAGATAGCACCTCAACATCAGGGCACCAGTAAGCAGGGTACAGTGAAGGACTCCACAGGAATTGGAAACACGTGCAAAGGAAAGTAAAGAATATTTGGGCCAACACTGAATAAACCTTGTAGAAGGACAAGGTAATGGTAAAATGTGTTTTGTGCATGTGTTTAGAGCTATGGTAAAATCTAGAGAAGCAAAGGTAATTCTCATAGGTGCTTTTAGTCTTTGGACCCTGATAGTTTACACTCAAGACATGGGAGAGTGGATTTGAGAAAAGCAGTACTTCCCAACTATCCGGGGATGCTTTGGTGAAGGAGAAGGAAAATGAATGTAAGCTGTTTCAAGCGTTCCTAGGACAGGAGGAGGAGGTTGGAAGACATCCTGCCTCCTCTCTGGCTACTACTGGAGGAATGCTTGGTTCTGGGTCTCTTAAATAGGATGTCTAGGTCCCTTTGGGATGTCTAATTCTCTTCCCTCTCTGTCTGTTGTCTGTTCTTGGGATGCCAATCTGTGCAGGTCCATCAAAACTGACTGTTTTACATCTGTGGTTTTGTTTTATGGTTTGACTGATTGTTTGTTGTTCTGATTCATGTTCAAAAGGAAAAAAAAAAAAAAACAGTTAAAACTTTATCTGCTGGTTGCTCAGCCCTTGATTTAGTTTTAACTCATTTCAAAAAATAAGAGAAAAGAAATAAATAAGTAAAAAAACAGTCTCAATTGGCTTTTGGAGCCCTGCACCTATAGTTAAGAGTCTAGCACAGCTGGAGAAAAGCTGCCAGGAGATGATTGTCTGCAAAAGCTGCTCTTAAAGGAACCAGCAGCTTCTCAAGGTGTATGTTAAGGGAACTGATGGCTGTGCTTCCTACAAAAATCTCTGTGACTGTGATTACTGGGTTCAGCAGATGACAAAGTGTTCCTTTCTTGAAATTACAGCTAGGAAAGTTAAGAATTTTGTCTGATTTAAATAAGTAAATGTAAGCAGCCACTTCATTTTTGTCTCTGACTGGTTTTAAAAGTATAAATATGTTCTGCATGTCTTGGCTATAGATTATTAGCTTATAAATTATTGGGTATGATTAAAAAATTTTAACATTGGTAGCAGAAATTTGGGTTAAAATTGGTAACTCATGGTTGGAGTAATTCAGAAATACATGAGGCATAAGCCAAGACAGGGAAACAGGTCTCTAAAGATACTTCTAAATTGGGAAAATATTCTATGTAACTACCAGACTTATAAAAGATAGGATTTAGGGCAGTGTCTCTTTGAGGTATTGGATGCTGCACCGTCTTGCGTTCATGTGCAGGAATGGGAAGCCACACTTTGTAGCATGGAGGTGACTCACTTGGTGTCTTTGCAGAGACTGGATTGATTGTTGGAGGTTGAGTTTTGCTTTCCAAAGTTGTAGTTGTGTAAAAGAAACTTAAAAATTATGGTTAAACTGCCAGTGTTCCATTGGCTGCAGTTTGCAGTTTGGTCACAGGCACAAGATTTTTAACTCACCCATATTTGGAATTAAGATGATTATTAGAGTAATAAAAGATAAAAACAGCTGTGGCCAGTATGGGAATGCTGACCCATTTCTTTTATACAAGCTTTATTGGATATAGTGGTAGAAGCAAATTTAACACTCGTCCGACCCCCCATGACTGGAAAAGAAATTTCAGTGGGAATTTATCTGGTATCAAACAAGCTCCTGATGAACTTTTTCAGGAACTTGTGGATAGGCTGCTAAAAGCAGCTAGTAGAAATTTTGGAGAACCTCAGGCAGGAATTCCTTTTGTTACACAATTGTCTTAATGAGAATGCTAATCTGCCATGCGGCCATCTGGCCATATAAAGCAAAGACAGATTTATCTGGATACATTCTTTGTGCAGAAATTGGACCCTCATAGAGTCAGGGTTTGGCTAGAGGCTACTGCCTTGCAGAGAACTACAGTACAAGCAATGCTTTCACAGCTCTGAGGTGATAAGGAATATTTTAAGTATGGTAGGCATAAATCATTTTAGAAAAGACTGTCCAAAAAGTAGAGGCACAGACAGAAAGTAGAATCACTCCTCTAAAATCTGTCTTCGTTGCAGGAGGGTTAGTTACTGGGACAGGCCTCAGGCAATAGGCTCAGATTAAGAAATATTTACATTTGAGTTAATGCAAAACTCAGAGGTTTGTGTGGCACTGCTTTTGTTTTGCAAACCCTGCCTAGGGAAATTTTTGGGCCCTCCCATTACCTGGGGTGGGGGGGGGGGTGGGGGGGGACACCTGGGAATTGCTCTTAGGCCAAAACAACATTATTACAGATCAAAGTATTGTTCAAAACAAAGTACAAACTTAAGACTTATGAAAGATTAATGAGGTTATAGAACTTGTAGAGGGATTACAATCTGGCCTCCCTACTCTATATAGATTTATTATAGGTTTGGAGTATTGTTTTTTATTCCTTTACATCTTGATAATTATACAGGGTTTGCTTTTAGTCAGCTTGTAATTTTAAGGAGTCCATGAAGCGATATCATTGGAAACTTTGGCCACAGGGAATGGCTAATAGCCCTTCATTATATAAAAAAATGTGTTGCTGCTTCAATACAAGAAATTTGAATCCTTCAGTGTATATTATCCATATATGGAGGGTATTTTATTAGCTGATACCTCTGAAGGCATTTTACTACAAGCCATTGCTCTGAATCAATGAGCTTTAAATTTTTGGGGAGTAGTTGTTGTTCCAGAAAAGATTCACAGGCAATATCGTTATTTAGATATATTTAATATTTAGAACATAAGTTATACCATTGCATACACTAGCAAAATTTTGCTGAAAGGACCCAGATAGAGCTGTCTCTTGTGAGACTATGCCGGGGCCTAGCAAACACAGAAGTGGATGATCACAGTCAGCTATTGGATGGGTCACATGGCCCCTTATGGAGGAGCTAGAGAAAGTACCCAAGGAGCTAAAGGGAACTGCAACCCTATAGGTGGAACAACAATATGAACTAACCAGTACCCGGGAGCTCTTGTCTTTAGCTGCATATGTATCAAAAGATGGCCTAGTCGGCCATCACTGCAAAGAGAGGCCCATTGGACTTGCAAACTTTATATGCCCCAGTACAGGGGAATGCCAGGGCCAAAAAGTGGGAGTGGGTGGGTAGGGGAGTGGGGGGGGGAGGGTATGGGGGAATTTTGGGATAGCATTGGAAATGTAAATGAGGAAAATACCTAATAAAAAATATTTTAAAAAGAACAAAAGTTACATCCTAAACAAATTTCAGCCCAGAAAATTCAAGTCAGAAAGGAGAATTCACTTACTCTAAATGATTTTCCAGGGTTGTTAGGAGGTATTAATTGGCTAAGACCTCATCTTAAGCGAACTACAGGAAAATTTAAACCTCTGCTTGGTACCCTCAACAGGGATGCAAACCCTAGTTCCTCTTGACAATTAACTGATATGGGATGAATAGCTCTGCAGAAAGTGGAGGAAGCTATTAGCCAACAAGAGATACATTATATAAACTATGAACAATTGTTGGCTGCTTGCATCATTGCTACAACTCATGTGCCCAAAGCAGCCCTTTGGCAAAAGGGACCATTATGTGGGTTCACCTTTCTTTGCTCTCCAAAGAAAGTTTTAACACATTATTATGAAGCTGTTGCTGTGTTGATACAGAATTGTAGGATAGGATCATAGAAATATTTTGGGAAAGAACCTGATGAACTACATATACCTTATTCCAAACAACAACTAAATTGGATATTGCCTATTCCATGTGCAAATTTTTTAGGCAAAATTGATAATCATTATCCAAAAGACAAGTTGTTACAATTTGCCTCTATTCGTGCTTTTGTAGTCCCTGTAAATTTACGCATGCATCCCGCAGAAAATGTGCTTACTGTATTTGCAGATGGCTCATCTAATAGGAAGGCAGCATATGTGTTTGGATAACATGTTCATTCTCTTGAGTTTCTCCCTGCTTCAGCACAAATAATTAAGCTATATACTATACTGATAGCCAATATATAGCTCATGGTTTAGAATTACTTGAAACTGTTCCCTTTTCAGATACTGCTAATCCTCAAATTTTGCAATTATTTATGCAAATACAGCTAATTTAAGAGAATTTACAGTTCCTTATTTTATATGACATTTAAGAGCTCATACTGGATTGCCTGGACAACTTATGGCAATGCCACAGCAAATTTGTACACCAGGAATGTTATAGGCCTTACATGGGAAAAATTAGCCGAACAATCTCATTTTTTACATCATCAAAATAGTAATAGCTTGAGACAATAATTTAATATTTCTAGAGAATATGCATGTCAAATTGTAAAGACTTGTCCTGAATGTTCTCAATTTCTATGTGTACCACATAATGGTATTAATCCTCAAGGATTTATACCTGATCAATTATGGCAAAAGGGTGTTACTCTTATTTTTGATTTTGGAAAATTAAAACATGTACATGTGACTATTGACATCTTTTCAGGCTTTTTAGTTGCAACTTCCTTAACAGGAAAAGCAACTAAAAGTGTAATTAGACATTGCCTACATTCTTGTTCAATGCTGGTTGTTCCAAATCGGATTAAAATAGATAATGGAACTGGCTATTACAGTCAAGCATTTGAGGTGTCTTGTTAACAATTTAATGTTACCCATATTACTGGGGTTCCTTATAATCCTCACAAAGTATTGAGAAACAGTTATTGTGGAACTTTAAAACAATATCTTTATAAAATAAAAACGGGGGAGTTATATAACCATATACCACAAATTTATTTAAATCATGTTCTTTTTATTTAAAAATTTTTTAAAATTTGGATGCCAATGAACTCTCTGAGTATCTATGGCACCCTACAAGCAGGCATACTTATGCCTAGGTGAAATGGAAGGATCCACATACTAGCACATGTCATGGTCCTGATCAGATATTTAATATAGGGAAGAGGGCATGTTTGTGGTTTTTTATGCAGGATGTTGAAGGAGCATGCTAGCTCCCAGAGTGATTGGTGAGACATGCTGATGGTGGGACAAAGAATGATGCTGACATGAGCTTTTAGAGTACCCTGAAAATAGTGACTGGGAAGCTGTTTTGGAAATATGTTCCTGACTAACCTTTGCTTACCTATATCCCAGATTTAAAAAGCTGCCTTGCTTCAAGCTTTTAGACCTTCCAGGACAGAGAGCATGGAGACTGGAGATGGTCTTCAAAAACTTAGACAAAAAGAGAAGTTAGGATGATTCTTCTCTTTCCTTTAATGTGACCAGTTATTCTGACTCAATCATGGACTGGTCTAGAAATCAATCCAATATTGGAAATAACAGTCTTCATTTGGAAGGCTGGTTCTGGACATTTTTAGAGACATATTTGGAAGTTAGCTGCAGTTTTTTATGAAGATATGTTAGCAATAGATAAAATTGGGACAGGACCTGGACTTTAAACAAATGTTAGTGCATGTGTTAAGGCTCCCAATCTTTTATTAATTGGTCATGTTAAAATTACTTTTGTTCTACAGTATTCAATGTAAGGTATATTGATTGTACACTTTCTAATTGCGTTAATGCATTGAAATTTAACATGTCTGTTATGGTGGTTTATCAACCAGTTTTTGATTTGTTGCCTGTGAGTATTAGAAGACATTGGTATCATGAAAAAGGGTTGCAGGTACTGGAGGCTTTAAGCAGAAACAAGAGGGTAGTGAGCTTGATTATTGCTGGTATAGCAGCTTTAATTACATTGATAGCTAGCACCACTACCTCTGAAATTACGTTGACACAAGAAGTTAAGACATCTACTTTTGTTAATCATTTAGCAAAAAAATGTTACTAATATTCTGAGTATTCAGGAGGATCTAGATAGGCATTTGGAACAACGGACTGATGCTCTTTATGATAGTATTCAAATTATTGAAGAGGAGGCTCAGCGTTTAAGAACAGAAAGCCATCTCAAGTGTCATGCTAAATACCAATGGATTTGTGTTACTTCTAAAATTTACAATGATAGTCACTATAATTAGGAAAAAATTCAAAGATACTTGCAGGGTATTTGGCATAATTCTAACACCTCTCTGGATAATTTAATTTTGCATAGTGAAACTATTAAACTAAAGAATGCTGCTCTGCTGAGCTTTGATACTGCAGATACTGCTGATAAAATTATTCATGGTCTGAGGTTAGTCTTTTCATCTTGGTCAAGCTTCAAGGATGGCATATATGGCTTGATCATACTATTGCTTCTTGTCCTGGGAATACTTTTATTCCTAGCCATCATGTTAAAATTTGCCTTTGACAACATCAACATGTTGGTGGCCAGAATACAACATGGCTTGAAACAAAAAATGAAACCCCAGACGGAGATATTAATTTAACAGGCTGGCAGCCAAGGACAGGTAAGATTCTACACAGAGCCTTACCAACCTGACAGAAGTGCATTGCTTTTGATAATGCATATTCAATGACAAGTAAGGAAGGCATTCTTGTCAGAACCCCTAAGACAGGCACAGTCTTGCTTATGAAATAAAAATGGGGGAGATGTGGAGAGCCTTTGAGAGCTGCTTGGCAGGAATCTGACATTGTCCAAGGACAAGGAAATGGGCTCAGGCAGGAATCTTAATCTTAGGGTGGAACAAAAAAAGTAGGCTTCAGGCATGAATATGACTTTGGGCTAGGACAGGGAAGTAGGCTCATATATCTTGATCATTCTGATAAGCTCTTAGAAACGGTGGTCAAAGGAGAGATTATGCGACTTTGTTCATTCTCTTCCTTGTTCCTTGACTATTTGTGTTTATTGTCTTGCTTGTTCCTCATTGTATGTATTTTCTTAATACTTGCATGTAATTAAGATGGTATAAAAGCAGATTAGGAAAAATTAAACCTGCCTCAGCCTCAGAACTGGCTGGGGTCATGCTAAAAAAAAATTAACTGAATATTAAATTTGTTGTGAAGATATTTTATATGGCTAATGTTTATGAGCAGATAATATTACATAAAAGAGATTATTATGTCAGCAGATAAAGTGGGCTTCAATCAATCAGTTTAAAGGTATCAAGTATAAAGGCATCAAATACAGAATAATTGTATATCTGAGGCAAAAAGGAATTCTGCCTCAAGAATGAAGCAACAGCTTCTAACCAAGACCTACATATTTCATATTCATCAGCTATGAGCTAATTCCTTGAGAATAATGTTTGCTTTGTCTTTCTATATAGATATGTGAGTTTATTATACATTAATTTCTGCTGGGAAAAATCCAGCAGAGATACAGAAAAAGCAAGTGAAAATATAAGGCTTAAATTCAAAATAGAACATATTGGTCACAATATATGACTGAACCATAGTGTAGTTTCACTGTTCCGGTGAAATATATATTGTAATAAGGCAGAGATTTACACACTAAAACATATATATAATATCCATCTAGCTGCAGCTACTATAACTTACTATAACTGAGCATAACTTACCTTCAAACTTATTCTAACCAAAACATAAAATTTCCCTGTGAAGACAACCCAGTGTCTTCACACAAAAAGCAATTTCTTCTTAGGTAAATATCATCTCAAAGTAGAGATGAAATCTTCTCTTGGGGTTCCAATAATTCTATGTACCATGCAACAGAGTAGATTAAAGATAAAACAATATGATAGGATAAGAGAGAAGTTGTTTTTTGTTCTCCACAAGTTGACCTCTTGTCTGTCCCTGATATCCATAGAGACATCATTGGTCCCAATATGTGACTGAGACCTGTTTATGACAGATTCACAGTCAGAGGTATCTGGAATGAAATATGAGTTAAGTCACTGAGTAGCTGGCAGGTTTTTGTACTGACTTCATTTTACTCATCAATATAAAAATACCTTCTTATATTCTAGAGAAAAAAAAAAACATAGGACACAGTCTGCTTATAGAAGGGCATCCTCCATGACGTTAGAAGCAGAAGCTTTGTCTGATGATAATTTTTCATGCCTTCTTTCAAAAATCATGCTATGGTTTCACATCCACAGGGAGATGGCACAAACTGCCTCCACCACCATGATGTTCTGCCCAAGCACCAGGGACAAAGCAACCGTGGATTGACCCCTATGAAGCTCCATGTAATCTCCAGATGATTTTTTTTTTTAAATCCCTTTATTGAAAGTCTATGGATTTCTGAACTACAAAGCTCTGGTTTTTTGGGAAAAGATGCACAATGGTATGTGAAATATCTATCAAATGACAATGGTGAGGAAAGAGGAAACTGGGAAACATAGAAGAAGGAAAATAACAAGCTTAAGTCTTCTTCCTTTAAAGAGTTTCCAAATTAATTAATTAATGGAAATTTTTCACTTAGGATTAAACCTGGTGCCTCATTAAGCATGCTGGCACTATATCCCCACCTATATAATGAATTTAAATTCATCTGCTGTTCTGCATCAGACTCATCTTGGTCACTACATTCCAACAGAGCCATAAATACAGAAGTCAGATTGTAGAACTTGAAAAAATGTCTAAGAAGACAGTGGAGCAAGTAGGTGTGGTTTACTGGATTAACATTTGTTGGGGAGACAGTGATGTTAAGAAAGATACAAGTCCATAATGCCTGATGCTGAAAGAATATCCCAGTTGTCTCCTGGATTTCAAGTGACACAGGAGATGGGGAACAGCTCCCAAAAAATACCATGGAGCCAGTACAAAGCAAGGGACAATTCTACAACAATGAAAGCTGAAAGTTTTTCTGCAAATGTGGGTTAAAAGGCTAGTAGTATTGTACCATGTGGTGTGTATTCCCAAGTTAACCAAAGCAGGATGGAACCTGTCAATCCTGGGAGATATTAAAATCACCCTTAAGTAGACACGACCAGAAATATCAATAAAACTCATCACGTGCATCATGAAATTTTAGCTTTATATTTATTGAGTTTAATAGATGGTAGAGGAGTGGCATCAATAATAGACATGGCCCCACCATAATAAAACAATATACATAAAAGTTGCATGTCACAAAACAGGCTTAATTAAATCACAGAACATTCATGAAGCTGTATTTGGACACAGATGTGATGTGTGGATTTGGTGCTTTGCCATAAGATCACTAAACAATGAGTTAATGTTGATTTTTTTTCCCAGAGGAAGCATAATACAGAGCTATGATAAATAAACAGGAAGGCCTCAGAAAGCTCTTACACAACGACTATACCTATTGGTAGACATAAATACTCATGTACACAATGCCTACCTCAGGATTAGGTGCTTACAAGAGAAAAGCACATTGAATTTGAATGATAAGCACTGGAAAGACGAGGAACAGGAATGTGTGAGTATGTCAACTGATCACCTTCCATTCTTTGTGGAAACTCAGAATGTTCTTGATTTCCACACCTGCTTCAGTTGCCATCCCCAGAACCAGCTGCAACGGGTATGAGAAATTTCTAGGATGTTCCAAACAGATGCCAGTAATGATCGTCACCAGGCTGCTGGGATCCAGGGGCCCTGGTCTGGATGAGTCCAGCAGACTTTTGCAGAACTCAAGAATATTGTAGAGATCCCAGGCATCAGAGTCTGGTTTAGTCATCCTGGGCCTCACCAACCTCTTGGACACAAAGGACTGGCAGAGAATGTACTGATTCCTTCTCTTTAACTCATCCTCTAGGAAAGTGATGGCTGCCAAGGCCCGGTGGTCTTCCCATTTTAGGATGTACAATGTGTCAACCACAATCTTGGGTATGATAAGAAAAAACTTAGCACTAGTGGCTAGTTTCTGTATGACTGAAAGATGCTCACAGAGAGCCCTGGGGTCAGGGAACAGGTAAGGGGTCAACACTGACCGAGTCTGGGGACCTCGAAAAGTCTTTTCTAGCAATGCCACTTCACGTTGTAGCCAGAGCTGGACTATGTCTTTGGAAAGCCTAAATCTTGGAGTTGTTCTTGGAAGCTGGTGAGGTGCACTTTCTGACCTTTCAAGGGTGCTACTCACAAAGATACCCATCTTAGAGTCAAATCTCAAGAACTGTCCTGGGAGTCTTGTTGCAAAATGACCAAAGCTTCTGAAGAAACAAATACGCACGATAACTTCCTCCTGGTTGGTGAGTTGAGGTGGATCCTGCCCTAAGTCTGCCCTATCCTGGGAAACTTGAGGAGGAGACTGTTGAAACAGGGCAATGTCCTCAGGGAGCTGAAGGTACTTGGGAGTATTTGGCCATTGACAGCTCTGCAGCAAGTCCTGGAGATGGTGAGACAGGCAAAGATCTGGATGCTGAAGGTCTCCCACTGAGGGCAACAGGTTCAGCAACACACAGAGGTGGTCCCACAAGCTACATACACTCCTCCAATGTGACAAGAGGAAGCTGTGATTGCTGCGGAGCCAGCTCAGGATCACCTTGATGGTAGGCAACAGTCCCTCTGCAGAAAGAATGTCCAGTTTCGATTGAGTGGTCTGGAAATTGTTCTGGGTGATTAAGGACCTCTGCTCCCAAGAGGAACCCATGTGGAATTCTGTCTCAGGAAAGCTGCTCATCTCACCTTCAGTGCCCAAGGAAGTGCTGACAGCGGGGCTTGGATCAGTTGGAGGTGTTAGGACATTATAACTGAAGACAGGAGCCAAAGGCGAGGCATGTTTTCCTTGGAGTTTTTGGCTCAAAGGAGCTGGCAGGCTAGAAGAAATAGTTGTTTTCAAGAGATCAAGGAGACTGTCAGAAGGTATGTATGCCTTGAGTTTGCTTCTGGAACGAGCACCCTTAGGTTTGGATGGACCTCCACTCTTCTGAATTTCGTCTGAATCCAAGGGCCCACTCCCTTCTTCATCCGTTGTATCAGAGTGAGATGTCTCACTGCTCGTGTCTGATTGTGCCTGGGAACTTAAGGATGAGTTTTCATCTTCGTCTGTCTCATCTGAGTCACAACAGGAATGAAAACTGGCCTCACTCTCTCTACAAATGCCAGACCACTTGTAGCTTTTCAGAGAGTAGCTGTTTTGGAGCCCAGGAGATAGAAAATCTTGATGTTCCTTTCCAGGCTCTTTGTCCCAGCATCCATCTCTTGCAGTAGCCTCTTCTGAAGTCAGCTTCCTCTTCTGCAGCTCAGCCTGGATTCGTGTGTTCACATGTTGGACTAGATAAGAAAAAAGAGTCAGGGTGAAAATGACAGCTGGTTTTTGTTGTTTTGAGCCTGATTTCCTCAGGCTGTGCACATTCATGAGACAAAGAACCACCATGTGAAAGATGAGGAAGTCCGGAAGAAACATATAGCCTTTAGGAGGCTTATCTTCTATGGAAGCCTGGCACAGGCCAGATTGATATGGCCGGTAGGAAAGACAGAGACGGAAGTCATCAAGAACCAGTTGGCACAGGGCTATAAGCCTTGCAGCTTTGAATTTTCTCTTAGGCTGCAGGAGGCTCTGAAGGTAGAGGAAGCTAACCAGAAGCCTTTTGTTGTCCCAACACTGCCTTTGGCTATGAGACAGTTTCCTTCCCTGGAACCTCTTCAGACAGCTGTACCTCTTTCCGGCATGATCATAGAGCCGTTTGAGGTTCCAAGCTGCTCCTTTAAAAGGCACTTCAGCGTAGAGACAGCGCTGATAGTAGTATGTGGCTTCTAGATCATAATACTTACTCCCCATTAGAGCACCCAGTTGGTTGAAGGGCATTCCCATATTTGGGGCCACTGACAAGGCTCTGTAGTAACATCTCTCTGCCAAGTTCTTGGTGGCAAGGTTTAGGAACTCATGCTGATACCGGAACAAGTCTCCTAGGTATAGTAGGCAGCGATGACAGGCCATCCGGGCCCAGGAAGCCTCTTCTGCTGACGTGGGTCCCACTTTCTTACAGCCAATCAAGTGGATGGCACTGTGAGGCCAATCGATGTAGCTCTGTAACCTCAATTCATAGTGGCCTTGAATGAACAGGAAGAGATGCTCATAGAACTTGAGGCCAGCCTTCAGGTGAGCCTGAAGGGGCTCTCCCCAGTGTTGGAAAGTGTCCATTTGTTTCTTGTTGGTCTTCATCAGCAGCATGACAATATCAGAGTATATTTTCCTCCATAAGAGCTCTTCAGCCTTCCTACCATAAACTACCGGATGGAGGAACATGAGTTTAATGCAGGCTTGCTGAACCATCTCTCTAAGAGCCAGGACGTGTGGCTTAAAAACCTCTTTGTGGGCATTTTCTTTTTGGAGGAAGAGATCCAGTCTCTGAGCTGCCAAGCAGACCTCCTGGTAAAGAAGTGTGGCCCTCAGGGCTTCTTCCTGATTTCTCTCCATGAAGCTGGATTATTTTTTGAGCAATGCTTACAGTGCTTCCTGGGAAAAGATTAAAACTACCTATTAGTGTTCACCCACAAAGACTGAAAATACTACCAACCAGAACAATGAAGTTGAAGGGGATATGTTTATTCTCTCACTTATAAAAGCATTTAGTATCATGTTGTTTACCTACAACCCCTTTTGTAAGTGTATTTCCTTGGATGTCATTCCTATCAAAAAAACAAACATAAGGGGTCCCTTCTAAATGTATTTCTAATAAAAGTAATTCAGAAGTATATACACTGAAATTAGCCTAAGATGAATGAACACCTTATGTGCATGTATATGAGGGGAAAATGGTTTAGAAATTTATAATTATATAGACCTAGATAAATAAAAATTACTTGAAAAAAGTGAAATACAAAATAATATAACTATAGCTTTCAAATCTAAAATATTGATAAGATCCCCCTCCCATAGGAACTGAAACTCGTTAATTCATGTAATTTAAAAAATATAACCTTTGAATGATTGGTATAGAGAAAAAATGGTAATTAAACACATTTTCTAAATCTCAAGTTATGAAAGCTGGGGTGATGATACATACCTGTGATTTCAGCATCCCTGGAGCCTGGGATATAGGGATAACAATATCAAGGTCAGCTTGGCTAGCTTAGCAAGGCCCTGACTCAAAATAACAAGAAACAAAGAGAACTAGGTATATAACTCAGCTCTTACCTACCATATGCAAGAAACTATGTCTAATCCGCAAAATTACAAAAAAAAGGGGGGGGGGAAGCAAAAAAGCTAACTAGACAACATTTTAAATGAGTAACTAAATAACCTTGGGTCCCAAGTAAACCAGACTGATTGAATGCATAATGCATGCACTATACTATCCACACAGAAGGATAGAGCCAGGTTAGCACACAAAGGGTCTTTGAGTCTACGACTAAAATGGGAAAAGCTGAGAGGAAGACTTGGACAGAATAATAGGAAACGATTTTGTAGAAAAGCAACAAATAAGCCGGAAATATAACAAGCAGCACCAAAGCCTGGCAAACACCCAGAACAGCTCAAAAGCTTTCACCAGGTAGAGAAACAAGGGCTCATCAGCTTTGTTCCCATTCTGAGCTGACTAGGGAAGGGGGACAAACCTATGGTATAAATATCTAGAGAAGACAAACCTACAACCTAGAATAAATTGGTATCTCTCCTCCCCCTACACACACTCTCTCTCCCTTCCCAATTTCTCTACCTTCCTCCTTCCCTTCCCTGACACACAATTAATCTAAAAGAAATTGTGATATCAAACTATAAGAAAAAGAGTTCTAAGAGATCTTCAAGATTTTACCTAAATAACTTTCTCAGTTATTTAGAAAAAAAGTAAAGAAGTCATAGATAAAATACCAACTCACAAAACAAAAGAAAGATTTCTAAACATAATGGTGCCTTATGTCATTTAGGAAAATTTTACTTCAATATGTCCAGACATGGTAGAAAACTCATCATCTTTAGCCTAATTTTTCAGTTTTAAGAAAGTTGAAATAAGCCTTTCTAGCCTGAGCCTTGTGCTGGGGGAAACTGCCAGCTAGTTTGCTCCCCTGAAGATGCTTTCCCTTGAAGCATCCGAGGAAATCTGCTGCACACAGATAAACTGGTAAGAACCCTACCGAGGTCTCAGAGCTGCTGCTGGGAGCCCAGAAGACTCAGGACACACCACCTCCCAAAACACCTGACCCCCCAAATTTCACTCCTCTTCCAGCCTGTGCCTTCTACCAAAGCAGACTGCCAGCTTGTCTGTTCCCCTGAAGACACCACAGCTTGAAGGCATCCCAGGAGTTCCTCTGCACCCAAGGCAACTAGGTAACTGACACCACCGTCTAAAGACCTCATAGGGGATCCAAGACATGCAGGGCAACTGAATCAACAGTCTGAAAGCCTCCCTGGAGTTCCACTACACATAAGAAAACAGAAACCAAGTCTGTAGCCCCACCCCTACCCCCCTGGAGAACAACTTCACACAGGACAATAGCTTGACAGCTCCTCTGAAGACCCAACAGTCTGAAGGCCTCTCAGGAGATCTACTTCAGACAGGGCAAGAGATCAGCAGCTTCTCTGTCGCTCTGAAGATCCCACAATCAGAGGGCCCCAGATGAGGTCTGCTACAACCAATATCACAGGCCTACCAGGAGTCCTGAAGCAACCCAGGGACAAAAGAGGCAGGCTCCAGACACAGACACCTAGACCAGCAAACACTAGGGATAACCAGATGTCAAGAGGCAAGCACAAGAAAATAAGCAACAAAAGCCAATACATGGGGGCATCATCAGAACTAAGTTCTCCCACCACAGCAAGCACTGAATATACCAACACAACTAAAAATCAGGAAGCTGACCTAAAATCCTGTCTCATAAAGATAAGAGAGTCCTTTAAGGAGGATATAAATAACTCACTGAAAGAAATACAGTAAAACACGGGTAAACAGGTAGAAGCCCTTAAAGAGGAAACACATAAATCCCTTAAACAAATGGAGGAAAACACAATCAAACAGGTGAAGGACTTGAATAAAGAGGTCCAAGATCTAAAAGTGGATGTAGAAAACAATAAAGAAAACACAAATGGAGGCAACCCTGGAAAAGGAAAACCTAGAAAAGAGTTCAGGAATTACAGATGTAAGCATCACTAACAAGAGATAGACGAGAGAATCTCAGGTGTAGACGATACTATAGAAGAGATTGACACAACTGTCAAAGAAAATTCAAAACATAAAAAACTCCTAACCCAAAATATCCAGGAAATCCAGGACACACTAAAAAAAAAATCTAAGAATAATTAGAATAGAGGAGAATGAAGATTCCCAGCTCAAAGGACCTAAAATTGTCTTCAACAAAATCATTGAAGAAAACTTCCCCGACCTAAAGAAAGAGATGGCCATAAAGGTACAAGAAGCCCATAGAACACCAAATAAATGAGACCAGAAAAGAAAATCCTCTCATTACATAATAATCAAAACACTAAATGCACAGAACAAAAAATCCAGGATAGCAAAAACTATTCTTAACAATAAAAGAACTTCTGGGAGAGTCGCCTTCCATAACTTCAAACTGTACTACAGAGCAATTGTGATTAAAAACTGAATGGTATTGGTAAAGTGACAGGCAGGTAGATTAATGGAATAGAATTGAAGACCCATAAATGAACCCACACACCTATGATCACTTGATCTTTGACAAAGGAGCTAAAACCATTTCAGTGGAAACAAGACAGCATTTCCAGCAAATGATGCTGGTTCAACAGGTGGTCAACAGGTAGAAGAATGCAAATTGATCCATTATAATCTCCCAGTACAAAGCTCAAGTCCAAATGGATCAAGGACCTCCACATAAAACCAGATACACTGAACATAATAGAAGAGAAAGTAGGGGAAAGCACAAACACATGGGCACAAGGGAAATGTTCCTGAACATAACACCAATGGCTAATGCTCTGAGATCAAGAATCAACAAATGGGACCTCATAAAATTGCAAAGCTTCTGTAAAGCAAAAGGACATGGTCTATAGGATAAAACAGCAACCAACAGATGGGGAAAGGCCTTTACCAATCCTGCATCCAATAGATGACTAATATCCAAAGAACTCAAGAAGATAGACTCCAGAGAATCAAATAACCCTATTAAAAATGGGGTACAGAGCTAAACAAAGAATTCTCAACTGAGTAATATCAAATGGCAGAGAAGCACCTAAAGAAATGTTCAACATCCTTAGTTATCAGGGAAATGCAAATCAAAACAACCCCTAAGACTCCACCTCACACCAGTCAGAATAGCTAAGATCAAAAACTCAGGTGACAGCAGATGCTGTTGAGGATGTGGAGACAGAGAAACATGCCTCCATTGCTGGTGTGATTGCAAGCTGGTACAACCATTCTGGAAATCAGTCTGATGGTTCCTCAGAAAATTGGGTATAGTACTACCAGAGCACCCAGCTATACCACTCCTGGGCATATACCCAGAAGATGTTCCAACATGTGATAAGTACACATGTTACACTATGTTTATAGCAGCCATATTTATAATAGCCAGGATCTAGAAACAACCCAGATGTCCCTCAACAGAGGAATGGATACAGAAAAAGTGATACATTTACACAATGGAATACTCAGCCATTAAAAACAATGAGTTCCTGAAAATTCCAGGCAAATGGATAGAACTTGAAAATATCATCCTGAGTTAGGTAACTCAGTCACAAATGAACACACACATTATTCACTCACTGATAAGTGAATATTATCCATTCCATAGACAGTCACCAAACCTGGACACTATTGTGGATGCTGGGAAGTGCTCGCTGACAGGAGCTTGGTGTGGCTGTCTTCTGAGAGGCTCTGCTAGAGCCTGACAAATACAGAGGTGAATGCTCGAAGCCAACCATTGAACTAAGCATGGGGTCCCACATGAATGAGTTGTAGAAGGCTTTGAAGGAGCTGAGAGGCTTTGCAGCCCCATGGGATGAGCAGCATTATCAACCTGCCAGACCCCCAGAGCTCCTAGGTACCTGACCACCAAGGAAAGAGTACACATGCAGGAACCCGTGGCTCAGGCCGAATATGTGGCAGAGGATGGCCTTGTTGTAGATCAGTAGGAGGAGTGGCCCTTGAGTCTGAGGGTATTTGATGCCCCTTATAGGTGAATGCCAGGGTGGGAAGCTGGGAGTTGGTGGGTAGGTGGGGGAAGACCCTCACAGAGGCAGGGGGAGGAGAATGGGATAGGGGGCTTCTGAAGGGGAGACCTGGAAAAGGGAAAACATTTGAAATGTAAATAAAGAAAATCCAATTAAAAAATAAATTAAAAGGAAAAAATAGAAAGTTGCAATAATACTTACAAATACTGCTTTGTCTGCTAAGTTCTGCAAAGAACAGGGAAATGCATTGACTGTGGATCACAGCAACCATTGATTTCCTTTTATTATGCACAAAAAAAATGCTGCAGCACTCTACACATGTAGGCATGAATCCATGAAGCTAAACTATAATTTCTCACAAATATTTCCAAACCCAGTAATTACCAAGGATTGCTCATTTTACCTGAGTGGATGTGAATCAGACCTGGCTCCTGCACCACGTCAGGCACTGTCACACTAAAGGTTACATCTGATTCTTCTGTGCAAAACCTCTATCCTCCTTTGCAAACTTTAGGAAAAGTTTCCCAGCAGGCTTACTAACAGGAGGTGATGGGACACCGCTGTTCCTACGGAAGTCATGGGCAATGGAAATTCCCCAAAACCTGATGTTTCCTGATCTAACGCTCATAAAATCCCAGGGTCTTCATTATAAAATGGATAAAATTAAACCCCTGCAGTGACATGAGTCTAAATGAGACTCTCATAACCCACCTTTGAACTCACCTGTAAGCTGAACTCCTAAAGTGTATATCTGCTCATTCTTCTGGGTTCCTAGACCTAAATTTCACATAAGGTTACCAATGCCTTCTAAATACGGTACTTAACCTAGCTAGGCCCCCATATCAGCGCTACATAATTGGCATAGGCTGGGTTCACAGGAGGTCTGACTCAGGATGCTTACTTTGGTAGGTAAGGCAGAATCAGAAATGACTCAGATAACAGAAAGCAAAGCAGACTAAAGTTAAGTTAGAAAAGTGTAACAGAGCCAAGCATGGTGGTACACACCTATAATCCCGGGACTAAGGAAGCTGAGGCAAAAAAACTTAAAGACTGAAGCCAGCCATATCTATATAATGACTTCAAGGCTATCCGGGCTACATGCTGGCTACATGGTGAGAACTTGTATGAGAAATTCAATCATACATCCATAAACTTACAATGAAAAATACAAAAATGAAGGAAGTAAAATGTTCTATTTATACCCAGGATTCTAACTCACATCTGTATTCCTAGTACTTGGAAATAGGTAGGAATATCAGGAGTTTAATGCTAGCTGCAGCTACATCCCTAGTTCAAGGACAACCTGTGTGACCCTGAGAGACTCTGTGTCAAAAGAAACAAAGAAAGAAAACTAGCCAAATACATCAATTTATAATAAATTGTAAAGAAATGAAACAATTATAAAAGAATTAACAAAAATAAATACAAATTTATACCTTAAAAGTTATAAAACTTTGTTGAAATGAATTAAATAATTGAATGGGAAGAAACTCATAATTACAAATCATAAAATTATGAGACAGCAATATTCTCCAGATTATAGAGATTCTATATAAAGAATATAGATTCCATATAATCCTATTAAAATCCTTGCTAATATTCCTTTAAGAATTAGTTTGGAGCTGTGACGAAAGGATGGACCATCTAGAGACTGCCATATCCGGGGATCCATCCCATAATCAGCTTCCAAACGCTGACACCATTGCATACACTAGCAAGATTTTGCTGAAAGGACCCAGATAGAGCTGTCTCTTGTGAGACTAGGCCGGGGCCTAGCAAACACAGAAGTGGATGCTCACAGTCAGCTATTGGATGGATCACAGGGCCCCCCAATGGAGGAGCTAGAGAAAGTACCCAAGGAGCTAAAGGGATCTGCAACCCTATAGGTGGAACAACATTATGAACTAACCAATATCCCGGAGCTCTTGACTCTAGCTGCATATGTATCAAAAGATGGCCTAGTCGGCCATCACTGGAAAGAGAGGCCCATTGGACTTGCAAACTTTATATGCCCCAGTACAGGGAAGCGCCAGGGCCAAAAAGGGGGAGTGGGTGGGTAGGGGAGTGGGGGGGGTATGGGGGACTTTTGGGATAGCATTGGAAATATAAATGAGGAAAATACCTAATAAAAAATATTTAATAAAAAAAGAAAGAAAGAAAAAAAGAATTCTAAACCATATACTACTTTCAATATAAAATGGTATCTATGCAAGGTTAGCGATATAGCTCACTCCTAGAGCTTGCCTGGCATGGTAAAAGCCAGAATTTGATCTATAGTATCTACTCCCCCCCAACCTCTCAAGACAATTAAGGGGAGAAGAGAAACTAAGAAATTAGTGGACTTATAATTACTATTTTCAAAGTTGCAACAAAGTAATTAATAGAAAAAGAAAAGTGAAGAAATAAAAGCTTATATTTGAAAATCCACTTATTTCATCAAGAATGTCGGATAAATCAATGAGGAAATAATCATAGTCTTTTCAACAAATGCTTCTGAAATAACTGGATATCCACTTTCACAAGAATACAGCTGGACCCCATTTCTTAGAACCGACACAACACTAATCAGAATGTATCACAGACTATAAGAGATGAAACTTTAAAACTATGTGAATAAAGTTGAGGAGAAAAGATCTTGTCATATTTAGGCAGAATTTTCTTAGACATGACACCAAGAGATGAGACCATACCCAGCTCTCCCAAGGATACTTCCATTAAACTAAAAAGCAGCTTCAGTCTCTGCCCTACAAGAAGAGGATTTATTGTCACCTTAATAGAAAGAGTAAGATCAATCATTGTCAGGTGTTCTGAATTTCACGATGGCTGCCTGAAGTATGTACCTGAGTGAGTGAAATTTAAATGTTCTGAAAACTTCATGGAAGCTATTCTGGTGATATCAAAATACCATTCTCTAGCACTATGGAAAATACTTGGTGCTATAAAATGAGAAAATGTTTTATTTGTTTGTGGGCATTTAAGATAACACACACACACACACACACACACACACACACACACACACACACACACACAAAAAACACCCTGGAACCAGGCCAGAGAGCTCACTCAGCAGGTGCTTGATACACAAGCTTGAAAGCCCAACTTGGATCCACAGAATGCACTGAAGGGGGATGGAGGGAATGGATGCCACAGAGTTGTCCTCTGATCTGCACATATGCGTGGTGCCACATGTGCGTGCACACACACACACATCGTATACATACACACAATGAAAATAAATAAAATAAAATTTAAAAGAATACATTTTTTAAACATCTGGAAACCTCATACATACAATTTATAATACATTGTCATTTCTGTGTAGTTTTAAACACTATACAGCAGAGTTTCTTCCACAAATGCCAAGTATTTTGCTTTTTAAAAAGTGAATATGGTAGGGGGATACACTCCCCTTCTCAGAGGACAAGAGGAGGGGGTAGGGGATGAGGGGCTGTGTGAGAGAAAACTGGGAGGAGAAGAGGGGGGCTGCAATTTGGTGTAAAGTGAATAAATAAATTATTTTTAAATGAATATTTTGATTTAATATTTAGTATTTAAATTTTCTATATATTATACATATGGCATTCTAAACCACTTATAATTGAAGGCAAAGCCTTTTCAAAAGTATTTAAAAAGAAGATATTTTATGCCTTTAGAGTGAAGAAGACATTTTAAATAGTATCAAGTATTCAAATGTGCTGACTGGAAGCAAAAGTTAATGTATTTTATTACACTAAAATCAAGAACTCATTTTACAAAACTATTAAGTAAGAATTCTGTTATTAAAAGACATTTGTAATATTTTAACAATAAACCCCAACATCAAGAATATTAATTAAGGACAGACTAGCGAGATTTCTCAGTGGTGTGAACACTGGCTGCTCTTAAGAGGACCTGGGTTCAATATTCAGCATTAAACCATCTTGGAAATGCAGTTCCAGGGAGTGTGAAGCCCTCTACTGGCCTCCTTGACCCCTGCATATACACACACATGCACAGTGACATACATGCATACAAACCTCCCATATACATAAAATAAAAATAAATAAATCTGAAAAAAATAAGTCTGAAGCCAGAGGTGGTGACGCATGTCTGTAATACCAGTAGTCGGTGTGTGTAGAGGCAAAAGAATCAGGTGTTCAAGGTGGGCTTCCAGCTCGCGGCAAGCCTAGGCTACTTAAGACCCTGTCTCAAAAAGAGCAGGAGGAGGAATGGCCAGTTGTCAGCAAGTAATTGGAAATGTTCAGTCTTTAAAAACCAGACTTACAAATTAAAGATACTGTGAAATACAGAACATATCCAGCTATAAAACATGAAATAACTAACAAAACCAAATTTTGCTTTGATAGAGAGTGAGGAGAGCATTTGTGTGCTGTGGATATAATCAGTTTCAAGATGTCTGGGCTTGACTCACTACTACTGAAGACTCACATACCTTATTAAGCAGCACCTTCAGCTGTGGACTCACACAGAAGCCTCTTGCATCTGCACACCACTTGACAATAGACAAAATATCCCTAGCAACATTGTCTGTAATAGACGAAAGCAAAACAAACAAAAAGTCCAAACACTAGAAATAATATAATTGTGTATCAACAATGAATTGAACAAATTATAATATACCCACACATTACATTGTAAGCATACATAAGCCAGTAGCATTACACCTACCCATATGGATATATCACCCAGAGATAATGTTTCGCAAACACCATCATCCATAGAACATTCAAGTCTGAAGCTAAGGCCCTAATGGGAAAAACTGAAAAATGTATTCCTTATGGATACATAATTGACAAAAGCAGAAAAAATAGGGAGCTATTTTATCCACTGTAGGAAATATGAAAGGAAAGTGTATATGTTTGTACATTTTGAATGTAAATTTGATCACTTAAAATCCAAAGTTTATAGAAAAAGACCAAATGCCAATTATATGACATGTGCATGTGTGTGTGTGTGTGTGTGTGTGTGCCTGTGAGTGTGTGTGCACTCATGCATCCTTGACATTCTGCCCTACTAGTAGCACTAAGATTGCAAGCACTTACTCTATAGGTCCAGCTTTACATCAGTAGTGGGAATTTAAATTCAACTCATCCTGCATGTTCAGCAATCATTTTTACTCACTGAGCCATCTCTGTAACCCTATGGCTCCTTTCACTTGTAACTTCAGAGGATTGCTACACTGACTCTAGATAACTTGAATAATAAATAAGATTAATACTAAGTAATTGTTTTTAATTAAAAAGAGAAAATGTTTATTAAAAATGATCAAAATTATCAAAACATTTTTCTATATAGAAGTAGAACTAGAAGGAATAAAAAATTTAAAGTTGGGTAAGATCTCAAATAATCTTTAGAATTACAGGTGCAATGCCAGGTGTGGTGGCGCACACCTTTAGTCCCAACACTTGGGAGGCAGAGGCAGGCAGATTTCTGAGTTCGAGGCCAGCCTGGTCTACAAAGTGAGTTCCAGGACAGCCAGGGCTATACAGAGAAACCCTGTCTCGGAAAAAAACAAAAAAAAAAAAAAAAAAAAAAAAAACAAAAAAAGAATTACAGATGCAGTCAATCAGCTCTATATAAAGGAGGTATAACAAACATCAGGCTAAATGCTGCCTTTTGTTCTATGTATAATATATTGAAAATATTCTTTCTAATTTATTTTTCTCTCAATTTCATTCATAACATTCATGATTCAATCATGCATTCACTCTTATGTGAATAAGAGTCTGTCTCCTTTTACAAACTATATTCCTATAAAAGACACATATGACAAAATCTAGTAAAATGACCAGATTAAGTGTAACTCTCATAAATGATGGCACAATATTTCAGCAAATGACCTCTAAAATAAGACTTTCAAAATAGATGTGTCTAATTATATCACAGAGACACCTGATACAATCGTATACTTTGATTCCCAAAGAAGCCAAAAAAATCAGGTATGAAATCAAGAAAAGATAAAAACAGATTTTGTTCTTAGACATAGCCTTGTGTATAGGCAGTCAGTCTTGAATTAATGGTTCTTCTGCCTCCTACGTGCAGGAATTACAGATCCAGTAAAATATTTTATTATAAGTCTATAAGAATAAATGAGATCTCTGATGAAATAAAGACCTTCCAGCTATGGAAGTTCAAACAGAAATTATTCTCCATTGCACATCATAAATGAATGTTGTTTGTGGGTGGGAGACTGACTTAAATGAATGCTAATATCCTTTCTGTCATTTGATTGTTTTTATTCATAGAGATTGGTTTTTTAATTGTTTTATTTACTTACATTTTAAATGTTGCCTCCTTCCCTGTGCCCCTCCAAGAGTTCTTCACCTAATCCTCTTCCCTTTGCCTCCCAACCCCCACCCACTTCCCCCACACTCATCTCCCACTCCCCTCATCCACCCACCAGGACATCAAGTCTCTACACAAATAGGCGTATCCTTTCCCACTCAGACCAGACAAGGCAGTCCTCTGCTACATATGTGCTGGGGGCCTGGACCAGTTCATTTATGTTCTCTGGTTGGTGGCTTAGTCTCTGGGAGCTCCCAGGGGTCCAAGTTGGTTGACAGTATTGGTCTTCCTATGGGGTTGCAATCCCCTTCAGCTGCTTTGTTCTTTCCTGTGACTCTTCCATAAGAGTCCCCTACCTCAGTCCAATGGTTGGCTATGACCATCTGCATCTGTCTCAGTTAGATGCTAGTAGAGCCTTGCAGAGGACAGCCATGCTAGGCTCCTGTTTATAAGAACCCAGTCTTACATAACCATGAGTTCCTGTGAGACAGTGCTCTTAAGAGTCGTGTTTCTACAACTTTTATTTGTTCCTAAATTTATCACTTGGCAGAGTAAGCAGCTGGGAAGCACAACTGGACTTAAAGCAGAGAGAGAAAGGAAAATCTGAAACCATACCATATGCAAAGACACGCAGGAACAGATATGCAAACTGTAACACACTTCTTCCACTCCCTCCAGTGTGGTGAATGCCTGACCTACAGGGAAAAGCTGGTATCCTTCAACAGCCAGTGTCTTCCCATTTGAAATGTAAATAAAGAAAATATCCAAGAAAAAAGAAAGAAAAATGTTTTTAAAAAGAATCAAACCCTTCCTTCCTCCCATGATGACTCATTAACCTATTCTCAGATGCTCCTTACCAAATTGCTATCAGTGGGTCTAAAACTAAAATTGCCTCATCTGTACATTCATTTTGGTCAGATAATAAGACAAATGTTTTCCCTTTCTTACATCGTGTCTGTTGCACTGGATGATAAAACAATTGCTGTCAATCCTGGACAGGATAGATCTAAGCACCGGTGCCATCTGAATAAAATCTGTCATTGTGTAAGACAGCCTGGATGAAGCAAAGAAATTGCCAGTTCAATCCAAAGCAGGAATGGCACCATCAAGCATCAGCCTGTTGACGGAGGACCATATATAATCATCGTCTGAGGGCTAAGCTTCAGTCACAGAAAGCTGCAAGGACAGACTTCTTCTGTGCAGCATGAGACGAGTCTGAACTTTCCTGTCAGTGACAAGGTTAGAACAGCACACCTCCCACACACAAAATGAATCAGACACAAGGAGCCTGGTTCTCCCAGAACTTAAAGCATTTCAAGAAACCACTTTAACTCTTTCAAGTACTGAGGGAAATGTTAAAAGGAGGAGAACTGAGAAAGTAGTAGCTAATAATATATTCACAGCAGTTTAACAAAGGAACAAACGATGTACTTAGTGCTATTGGTAATGTTGGAACAATGTCAAGAGCTTCAAATGTCTAAGAGGAGGGAAAATTTGAGTACTTTATAGTTTATGTCAGAAATATTGACATATTCTGTAACTGTTATGCCTGGCATGAATCAAAATTTCCAACTGTAAGATGTGCTGACAGGTATGAAGCAAATACAACAAACTGAAAAACCGAAGTGAGCATTGATAACAAAAACTGAAACTGAAAACTCTTCTAGGGGGCAGGGCATGATGCCAGACTCCTGGGAGATGCTAAGCCAGTGCCCGTGCACCTGACATCATCCTCACAAGCCAAAGAAGAGCTGCTTCATAGAATGAAACTGTCAAAGCTCAGAGGAAACAGTTGATTAGGGCCAAGCCAGGTAAGTGTAGAATAATACATGACCTGGGAGAACTTTCTTTTTATTATAGCTCACCTGGTTCTAAATTACAACCCACGTTTACCAACTTTGGAAAGCATATGGACTGGTCAGGGTCACTGAGGTAACCTTTGACTTCAGGGTATGATCTGAGTAAGGGCAAACCCAGCAACCAATAGAAGGCACCAAAAACAATAGGTGCAGGTAAGGGAGACGCTTACTGATTACTTTCTCATCTGTGCTCACATTGTAAAACTCAGCAGCTCTCCATCATCATCATCATCATCACATCAATTAATCAACAACAGCAGTGGCAGTAGCAAGCACAGCAGCAGCTGCAGGAGGTTATAAATGTTTTTCTCCTCTCAAAATTAATGTATCAAAAACTTGAACAGGTGTGAAGTAGTTGTCCAACCCTCTGCACTTTATCAAGCAGAGCTCACACGCGAGTGCGCGCACACACACACACACACACACACACACACTAGATAAATGTAACTTTAAATTTGTTTTAGTTAGAAAGGAGTGCAAAAACTAAGCGTGGAGTGAATGAGATCTGTATAATACCATTTCTACAAGTGAAAACCAATGATTAATGAAACAGTACTGCATCTTCCCAAGAAGTTTGTGTGCCTATACCTTGGTGAACATAATTTAAATAATAATAACAAATGGAGCTAGGGAAGTGAAGTATAGCAGAAGATACAAAAATAAAGGCCTAGCAGAGCACTTTGATGTGCTCTGCTGTGAAAACAAGCATCATAAACTCAATTCTCGCCCTTCCGCTCGACTCGAGACTCGAGCCCCGGGCTACCTTGCCAGCAGAGTCTTGCCCAACACCCGCAAGGGTCCACACGGGACTCCCCACGGGACCCTAAGACCTCTGGTGAGTGGATCACAGTGCCTGCCCCAATCCAATCGCGCGGAACTTGAGACTGCGGTACATAGGGAAGCAGGCTACCCGGGCCTGATCTGGGGCACAAGTCCCTTCCGCTCGACTCGTGACTCGAGCCCCGGGCTACCTTGCCAGCAGAGTCTTGCCCAACACCCGCAAGGGTCCACACAGGACTCCCCACGGGACCCTAAGACCTCTGGTGAGTGGATCACAGTGCCTGCCCCAATCCAATCGCGCGGAACTCGAGACTGCAGTACATAGGGAAGCAGGCTACCCGGGCCTGATCTGGGGCACAAGTCCCTTCCGCTCGACTCGAGACTCGAGCCCCGGGCTACCTTGACAGCAGAGTCTTGCCCAACACCCGCAAGGGTCCACACAGGACTCCCCACGGGACCCTAAGACCTCTGGTGAGTGGATCACAGTGCCTGCCCCAATCCAATCGCGCGGAACTTGAGACTGCGGTACATAGGGAAGCAGGCTACCCGGGCCTGATCTGGGGCACAAGTCCCTTCCGCTCGACTCGAGACTCGAGCCCCGGGATACCTTGACAGCAGAGTCTTGCCCAACACCCGCAAGGGCCCACACGGGACTCCCCACGGGACCCTAAGACCTCTGGTGAGTGGAACACAGCGCCTACCCCAATCCAATCGCGTGGAACTTGAGACTGCGGTACATAGGGAAGCAGGCTACCCGGGCTTGATCTGGGGCACAAACCCCTTCCACTCCACTCGAGCCCCGGCTACCTTGCCAGCTGAGTCGCCTGACACCCGCAAGGGCCCACACAGGATTCCACACGTGATCCTAAGACCTCTAGTGAGTGGAACACAACTTCTGCCAGGAGTCTGGTTCGAACACCAGATATCTGGGTACCTGCCTTGCAAGAAGAGAGCTTGCCTGCAGAGAATACTCTGCCCACTGAAACTAAGGAGAGTGCTACCCTCCAGGTCTGCTCATAGAGGCTAACAGAGTCACCTGAAGAACAAGCTCTTAACAGTGACAACTAAAACAGCTAGCTTCAGAGATTACCAGATGGCGAAAGGCAAACGGAAGAATCCTACTAACAGAAATCAAGACCACTCACCATCATCAGAACGCAGCACTCCCACCCCACCTAGTCCTGGGCACCCCAACACAACCGAAAATCTAGACCCAGATTTAAAAACATTTCTCATGATGATGATAGAGAACATCAAGAAGGACTTTCATAAGTCACTTAAAGATTTACAGGAGAGCACTGCTAAAGAGTTACAGGCTCTTAAAGAAAAGCAGGAAAACACATCCAAACAGGTGATGGAAATGAACAAAACCATACTAGAACTAAAAGGGGAAGTAGACACAATAAAGAAAACCCAAAGCGAGGCAACGCTGGAGATAGAAACCCTAGGAAAGAGATCTGAAACCATAGATGCGAGCATCAGCAACAGAATACAAGAAATGGAAGAGAGAATCTCAGGTGCAGAAGATTCCATAGAGAACATCGACACAACAGTCAAAGAAAATACAAAATGCAAAAGGATCCTAACTCAAAACATCCAGGTAATCCAGGACACAATGAGAAGACCAAACCTACGGATAATAGGAATTGATGAGAATGAAGATTTTCAACTTAAAGGGCCAGCTAATATCTTCAACAAAATAATAGAAGAAAACTTCCCAAACATAAAAAAAGAGATGCCCATGATCATACAAGAAGCATACAGAACTCCAAATAGACTGGACCAGAAAAGAAATTCCTCCCGACACATAATAATCAGAACAACAAATGCACTAAATAAAGATAGAATATTAAAAGCAGTAAGGGAGAAAGGTCAAGTAACATATAAAGGAAGGCCTATCAGAATTACACCAGACTTTTCACCAGAGACTATGAAAGCCAGAAGAGCCTGGACAGATGTTATACAGACACTAAGAGAACACAAATGCCAGCCCAGGCTACTATACCCGGCCAAACTCTCAATTACCATAGATGGAGAAACCAAAGTATTCCACGACAAAACCAAGTTCACACAATATCTTTCCACGAATCCAGCCCTTCAAAGGATAATAACAGAAAAGAAGCAATACAAGGACGGAAATCACGCCCTAGAACAACCAAGAAAGTAATCATTCAACAAACCAAAAAGAAGACAGCCACAAGAACAGAATGCCAACTCTAACAACAAAAATAAAAGGGAGCAACAATTACTTTTCCTTAATATCTCTTAATATCAATGGACTCAATTCCCCAATAAAAAGACATAGACTAACAGACTGGCTACACAAACAGGACCCAACATTCTGTTGCTTACAGGAAACCCATCTCAGGGAAAAAGACAGACACTACCTCAGAGTGAAAGGCTGGAAAACAATTTTCCAAGCAAATGGACTGAAGAAACAAGCTGGAGTAGCCATTTTAATATCGGATAAAATCGACTTCCAACCCAAAGTTATCAAAAAAGACAAGGAGGGACACTTCATACTCATCAAAGGTAAAATCCTCCAAGAGGAACTCTCAATTCTGAATATCTACGCACCAAATGCAAGGGCAGCCACATTCATTAGAGACACTTTAGTAAAGCTCAAAGCATACATTGCACCTCACACAATAATAGTGGGAGACTTCAACACACCACTTTCTTCAAAGGACAGATCGTGGAAACAGAAACTAAACAGGGACACAGTGAAACTAACAGAAGTTATGAAACAAATGGACCTGACAGATATCTACAGAACATTTTATCCTAAAACAAAAGGATATACCTTCTTCTCAGCACCTCACGGGACCTTCTCCAAAATTGACCATATAATTGGTCACAAAACAGGCCTCAATAGATACAAAAATATTGAAATTGTCCCATGTATCCTATCAGTCCACCATGGCCTAAGACTGATCTTCAATAACAACATAAATAATGGAAAGCCAACATTCACGTGGAAACTGAATAACACTCTTCTCAATGATACCTTGGTCAAGGAAGGAATAAAGAAAGAAATTAAAGACTTTTTAGAGTTTAATGAAAATGAAGCCACAACGTACCCAAACCTATGGGACACAATGAAAGCATTTCTAAGAGGGAAACTCATAGCTCTGAGAGCCTCCAAGAAGAAACGGGAGACAGCACATACTAGCAGCTTGACAACACATCTAAAAGCCCTAGAAAAAAAGGAAGCAAATTCACCCAAGAGGAGTAGACGGCAGGAAATAATCAAACTCAGGGGTGAAATCAACCAAGTGGAAACAAGAAGAACTATTCAAAGAATTAACCAAACGAGGAGTTGGTTCTTTGAGAAAATCAACAAGATAGATAAACCCTTAGCTAGACTCACTAAAGGGCACAGGGACAAAATCCTAATTAACAAAATCAGAAATGAAAAGGGAGACATAACAACAGATCCTGAAGAAATCCAAAACACCATCAGATCCTTCTACAAAAGGCTATACTCAACAAAACTGGAAAACCTGGACGAAATGGACAAATTTCTGGACAGATACCAGGTACCAAAGTTGAATCAGGATCAAGTTGACCATCTAAACAGTCCCATATCACCTAAAGAAATAGAAGCAGTTATTAATAGTCTCCCAACCAAAAAAAGCCCAGGACCAGATGGGTTTAGTGCAGAGTTCTATCAGACCTTCAAAGAAGATCTAATTCCAATTCTGCACAAACTATTTCACAAAATAGAAGTAGAAGGTACTCTACCCAACTCATTTTATGAAGCCACTATTACTCTGATACCTAAACCACAGAAAGATCCAACAAAGATAGAGAACTTCAGACCAATTTCTCTTATGAATATCGATGCAAAAATCCTCAATAAAATTCTCGCTAACCGAATCCAAGAACACATTAAAGCAATCATCCATCCTGACCAAGTAGGTTTTATTCCAGGGATGCAGGGATGGTTTAATATACGAAAATCCATCAATGTAATCCATTATATAAACAAACTCAAAGACAAAAACCACATGATCATCTCGTTAGATGCAGAAAAAGCATTTGACAAGATCCAACACCCATTCATGATAAAAGTTTTGGAAAGATCAGGAATTCAAGGCCCATACCTAAACATGATAAAAGCAATCTACAGCAAACCAGTAGCCAACATCAAAGTAAATGGAGAGAAGCTGGAAGCAATCCCACTAAAATCAGGGACTAGACAAGGCTGCCCACTTTCTCCCTACCTTTTCAACATAGTACTTGAAGTATTAGCCAGAGCAATTCGACAACAAAAGGAGATCAAGGGGATACAAATTGGAAAAGAGGAAGTCAAAATATCACTTTTTGCAGATGATATGATAGTATATATAAGTGACCCTAAAAATTCTACCAGAGAACTCCTAAACCTGATAAACAGCTTCGGTGAAGTAGCTGGATATAAAATAAACTCAAACAAGTCAATGGCCTTTCTCTATACAAAGAATAAACAGGCTGAGAAAGAAATTAGGGAAACAACACCCTTCTCAATAGTCACAAATAATATAAAATATCTTGGCGTGACTCTAACTAAGGAGGTGAAAGATCTGTATGATAAAAACTTCAAATCTCTGAAGAAAGAAATTAAAGAAGATCTCAGAAGATGGAAAGATCTCCCATGCTCATGGATTGGCAGGATCAACATTGTAAAAATGGCTATCTTGCCAAAAGCAATCTACAGATTCAATGCAATCCCCATCAAAATTCCAACTCAATTCTTCAACGAATTGGAAGGAGCAATTTGCAAATTTGTCTGGAATAACAAAAAACCTAGGATAGCAAAAAGTCTTCTCAAGGATAAAAGAACTTCTGGCGGAATCACCATGCCAGACCTAAAGCTTTACTACAGAGCAATTGTGATAAAAACTGCATGGTACTGGTATAGAGACAGACAAGTAGACCAATGGAATAGAATTGAAGACCCAGAAATGAACCCACACACCTATGGTCACTTGATCTTCGACAAGGGAGCTAAAACCATCCAGTGGAAGAAAGACAGCACTTTCAACAATTGGTGCTGGCACAACTGGTTGTTATCGTGTAGAAGAATGCGAATCGATCCATACTTATCTCCTTGTACTAAGGTCAAATCTAAGTGGATCAAGGAACTTCACATAAAACCAGAGACACTGAAACTTATAGAGGAGAAAGTGGGGAAAAGCCTTGAAGATATGGGCACAGGGGAAAAATTCCTGAACAGAACAGCAATGGCTTGTGCTGTAAGATCGAGAATCGACAAATGGGACCTAATGAAACTCCAAAGTTTCTGCAAGGCAAAAGACACTGTCAATAAGACAAAAAGACCACCAACAGATTGGGAAAGGATCTTTACCTATCCTAAATCAGATAGGGGACTAATATCCAACATATATAAAGAACTCAAGAAGGTGGACTTCAGAAAATCAAATAACCCCATTAAAAAATGGGGCTCAGAACTGAACAAAGAATTCTCACCTGAGGAATACCGAATGGCAGAGAAGCACTTGAAAAAATGTTCAACATCCTTAATCATCAGGGAAATGCAAATCAAAACAACCCTGAGATTCCACCTCACACCAGTCAGAATGGCTAAGATCAAAAATTCAGGTGACAGCAGATGCTGGCGAGGATGTGGAGAAAGAGGAACACTCCTCCATTGTTGGTGGGAGTGCAGGCTTGTACAACCACTCTGGAAATCAGTCTGGCGGTTCCTCAGAAAACTGGACATAGTACTACCGGAGGATCCAGCAATACCTCTCCTGGGCATATATCCAGAAGATGCCCCAACAGGTAAGAAGGTCACATGCTCCACTATGTTCATAGCAGCCTTATTTATAATAGCCAGAAGCTGGAAAGAACCTAGATGCCCCTCAACAGAGGAATGGATACAGAAAATGTGGTACATCTACACAATGGAGTACTACTCAGCTATTAAAAAGAATGAATTTATGAAATTCCTAGCCAAATGGATGGACCTGGAGGGCATCATCCTGAGTGAGGTAACACATTCACAAAGAAACTCACACAATATGTATTCACTGATAAGTGGATATTAGCCCCAAACCTAGGATACCCAAGATATAAGATATAATTTGCTAAACACATGAAACTCAAGGAGAATGAAGACTGAAGTGTGGACACTATGCCCCTCCTTAGATTTGGGAACAAAACACCCATGGAAGGAGTTACAGAGACGGAGTTTGGAGCTGAGATGAAAGGATGGACCATGTAGAGACTGCCATAGCCAGGGATCCACCCCATAATCAGCATCCAAACGCTGACACCATTGCATACACTAGCAAGATTTTATTGAAAGGACGCAGATGTAGCTGTCTCTTGTGAGACTATGCCGGGGCCCAGCAAACACAGAAGTGGATGCTCACAGTCAGCTAATGGATGGATCATAGGGCCCCAATGGAGGAGCTAGAGAAAGTAGCCAAGGAGCTAAAGGGATCTGCAACCCTACAGGTGGAACAACATTATGAGCTAACCAGTACCCCGGAGCTCTTGACTCTAGCTGCATATATATCAAAAGATGGCCTAGTCGGCCATCACTGGAAAGAGAGGCCCATTGGACTTGCAAACTTTATATGCCCCAGTACAGGGGAATACCAGGGCCAAAAAGGGGGAGTGGGTGGGCAGGGGAGTGGGGGTGGGTGGATATGGGGGACTTTTGGTATAGCATTGGAAATGTAAATGAGTTAAATACCTAATAAAAAATGGAAAAAAAAAAAAAAACAAAACTTAGTCACATAAAGCTGAAAAAAAAAAAATAAAAAAATAAACTCAATTCTCTGCCTCAGAGGGCCAAAATCAAGTTTTGGAAAAATTCTATTTAAAAGAACTGCAAAGAAGGAACTATACAAAATAATATTAACTGTGTTTGTGCCAGATACATTTTGGTATGTTTTTCCACAATTTTAGAATTTGCTGTAAATTTTTATTTATAACACTCAAGTAAGAATAAATGCCAAGGCATTCATTTTTTACTCAAGTGTTATCTAAATACAAATTTAATACCATTCAGTCAGTCTAGCTTAAACAGCAAGGTCCAGGTTCACTGAGGGAATCTGTCTCCAAAAGACAAAAAGGCAGAGAATCATAGAGAAAGACATATAATGTCACAACATGAACTGTGGCCTACATATGCATATTTAAAGACACGGCCTCCCTAAGAACACATATGCATAATGCAACATGCACAGATTTAAAAGTATAATTAAATAAAGTAATAAAAAAATGAATGCCTCACACCTGAAAGCAGTGAACATACTGAGATAACCTGACATTAATCCTTTCTTCATTTACAGTATTAGACAGATTTTTCCTAGCCAAGAGTTAGATAAAAGGCAGTACATTTGACATGGTGCCAGTTGAAGTCATTAATCCTGAAGATAACAATACAGGCCTGCCAGTCAGCAAGCATCATCAAGAAAAAAAGAAAAAAAGGTTGTCTTCATTGAAATCATCTACATGTCTAGACTTTGATGTGTCCATTGATGAATTAACTTATGAGAAATACCTAAAAAAATTCCCTTTGTTGTTTCAGTTGGGTTAATGATGACTTGTTTTGATTGCTGAATCAAGTTCCCTGCTATTTCTTACTAGACATGCATGAAAATTAGAATAGCCCCGACCTGTATGTTTGATAAATGCCAAACTGTTAGATATTATATTAAATTTAGAACTATCACATCAATATTTTGTAACTAGAGACAAAAATCACTTAAAAATAAATTACCTTTATGCAAAGTATGTTTGGATAGCAGTTAGTAATTCAAATAAATCCACAAACGTCATCTTCAAAGAGATCTCCTTCCCATTAAAAAACACACCCTGAGTCCCTCTCCTCAGCTCCTAGCAATTGCTAAGCTGTTTTCTGTCTCCATAGATTTGCATACTCAGTATATTTCAAAATATACAGTCATATAATACATTTTCTTTGCCTTTTTTCCTTTATCCTTTCAAGGAAAGCCATTTTAATAGAATGAGTTGTTAACTGCTGATTGGAACAAGCTCAATAATTCCAACCCAAGTTGCCTTTGGAATAATGGCCATTGTTCCTATCAGTAAATCACCACTTGATGTGATGAACGACGCTGAGCGCTGGGGTAAATCCAAGCCAAATCCAGCCTTACCCACTCATTGCCTTCCCTAATCTTGCTGCTCTCTATCTTGGGTGCTTGGCAATAGCTTGAATAAAATGCATACATCCACCTACTCATCTTTTTCTGTCCTTACATATACTCATCCCTAGAAGGCATTTTTACTTTTTGATCACCCTAATGTAATCTGGTTTTGGTTCCACATGCCTGCAATTCCAGCCTTTGAGAGCCACAGGCAGAAGGATTGCAAAACCAGCCTGGATTATATAAGACCCTGTCTTGAAATTCAAAATATAAGAAAGAAAACAAGTTAAAACATCACCCTGCATTTAAAAGCTCCCATATGAAACTTCCTCTGGCATGTTCTCTATGCACACACTTTCTCTACCTGGTACCTCTGCTGTTGGACTTACTATGGACGACACTATTAAATGTTTATGAATAAGTACTCCAGTAGATATTGGAAATTCTTATCTCTAATGTTTGTCCCAATGCCTATTACTAAGAAACCAATAAATTTTTGAATACATAAAAATGAGGAAATGGACAAAATGCCCACAAATAGTCTGTGAAGCACATTTAGATAAATTTGGACAACAGTGGATCCCAAAGCAGCATTAGCACCAGCATAGGCAACCTCAACACTTGATCAAAATGTGAGTTCATAGCCTCAACTCAAAACCTACTGAGTCATATATAGAGACCCCCTTCCCAGCAATCCATTGTTAACAAGAACCCCTGGTTACTGATATACACAGTTTATACACATTCCTGAAAACAGAGAAGACAGGAACAACTATCTTAACACAGTCTCTTGAAAACCACACATGGGTACCTGAGAGGTTCAAAAGGTAAAACCACTCACCACCAAGGCCCACAGCCTGAACTGAATGCCTGAGACTCACAAAATAGAAGGCAGAACAGACTCCTGAAAGTTGTCTTCTACCTGCAATTAGATGCTGTGGCATACATCACCACCCCCACCTATACATACTACTGTAATAAAATTAAGTTCAAAGGCCAATGCTTTTTCCAGAAGCCATGCTTTCCAGTTTTCTGTGTTCAGAGGTTGCTCATTGATAGCAGTCTGAAAGACTCCTTTTTCTGCTTCTCCACACTTCCATGCTGAAGTCTCTGGGATCATGCTTCTAGTCTCAAATCTCTATTCATTCTTGCCATGAATATTGTTTGTATAATAGCAACCATTTATTTCTCCAGTACCAACCTATCTGAAGGCACCTTGTGTGAATGTGCCTTCTCAGTGCTCCTACTTAAATCCTTATTATAATAGCACTTATCTTTACCACTCAAATCACAACTTTGTATTTTCACTGTCTGGATCACTTACATAACATTATCCTCAAATTCAGTAGTTTTAGGTTGCATGCATTTATTATCTTACACCTTTGTGGACCAGACAGGAATCTGGTATAAGCAGGACCCAACTGGGAAGGAATTAACTCCAAAACTCATTGAGGTATCCACACTTTGTCTTCACAACTGTTGGGTTGAGGGTCTAAATTCCTTACTGTGTGAACCTATTGACTGATATTGTCACTAAAACCAGCAAGAGAGACAGTCTTCTGGGAAGATGGAAGTCACTGTTTTCTGTAAGCTACTCACAGGTCTGGCATCTCCTCAGTTTTCCCCTAAACTAAACATTGGAAGTGAACCCCTTAGTGGACGTCACAGTAAAGAAGAAAATTGATTACCCAAGCTTCTGGATTCAAGGAAATTGGAATCCCAGAACACATTTCACAACCCTACCTCCTACTTTCTTAAGCATGTTTCATGTGGGTAAACACGGGGCTATGAAAGAATTATTTTTCTAACTTTAAGACAAGTCTGCTAGAAATGGTGAAGCTTATAAGTTTTGTCAAATTCACCTAACCAGTCAGAGACTCGTTAGGATTTGAACTTACTGGCTCCACACTATTCTGCCTGTGATCTTTGCATCTCTATGGTTGAATTTTTGTGTTGAATATATAATTCATCGCCTTATTCTTTACTTTTTCTTGTTAATGCTTACCTTTTTGTGACTAAACCCATCATGTGTTATCATCTTTAAATATCTAATAACATCAATGATTTCAGAAGCAATAGGCCTAGATATTTGCAAACTATGGTTCCTCAGTTTTCACACAGCAGTATCTCAATGTTAATTACTGTCACTGTTTATGTGGTAAAATGATACTGGAGTAAATTAACAAACATCTGCTTTTGTCCCAGATCCTAGCTCCTCTGGGTCTCATTGTGTTCATCTGTTAAATAAGATCATTGAAGTAGAGCCTTTATAAGGCTCTTTGGTTTATATAGCACAGCAAGATGCTGAGAGTGTGAAACACACAGTAAGTTCCACGAAGTCCCCTTGCTCCTCACACTCCTTCTTCTGGTGAGTTAGCCTGCACACTGAGACACTTCCACCCCCAGGCTTTCTGAAATTATTTACTGAATCAACAGAATTTCAGGCAGATGGTTTCTATATCCTTATGTCCTTAAAAAAAAAATCTGGCATGTGAAATGAACAGGGAGATTAAAATCTAGCTCTTCCTTTGTATTGTTTCCAGTTTTCCCTTTCTTCTCTTCTCTGCCTTTCCAGTTACCAGTGCTGTGAACTGAGAGAGCATCAGAACTTCGACCTGTCTTTATCACCACTGTGAAGTATTCTCTGAAATACATATAAGTCAAAAGAATGAATTATGATATGAAAGAATTGCTATGGCATATATCCCTTAATAGTTTTTCTATTTAAACTTTTAAACTATTTTCTCAGAGTCCTTACATGTTAACCAATCCAAGGTGGCCATTTGTAATTAAAATAAAGATCGGTTTTAATAGACTGAACTCAGCCTCACTTAATGGATATGAGTTTCTGATTTGCCAAGCTGATTTATGGCTTTTTTGAATTTTATCAACTATTAAACAGCTCATTTTTGGAAAGATTTATTAATGAAAAGTATACTTAGGTAACCAGAATGTTGCAATATAAATCAATATAAACCTGAAAGTGATAGTCACACAAGACTGTTCCATTCATCTCAATATTATGCAACATCACACAAACAGAGGCTTTTTATGCTTGAGTTGTTACCCACCCAGGCAGTCCAGGAGAAAAAATATCAAAGCACTGTCTGACTAGGGCTGTGTGAACATCCAAATAAAGTCCAAAGCCGATAATTACAGTTTTCTTCATACAGCAGATACTCAATGATCACTGAATATCTGAAAAACAAAAGATGAGAAAAACCAAACATCAAGGAATTTAGGATCTAAAGAACTGAGTCTACTTTGTTTTATTTCCAGGTGTTTTTCTAGAGTGGCTTCACAGCTAGATATGAGAAACAAAGGGACTGAGGCTTTTCATTGAAGGATATTAGCTATATGCTGTGCCACGTGAAATGCAATAGAAGTTCATAACAGAGATCATTCCTTGTGAACTCATATGCCACTGGATCTTGGTGTTAGAAGTAGGGGGCAGCCCCAGTACAGGGGAACGCCAGGGCCAAAAAGGGGGAGTGGGTGGGTAGGGGGTTGGGGGGGTGGGTATGGGGGACCTTTGGGATAGCATTGAAAATGTAAACGAGGAAAATACCTAATAAAGAAAAAAAAGAAAAGAAAAAAAAAAAAGAAGTAGGGGCAGTGAGTAAAGGTAGTTGCTTACAAACCAAAAGACTTGAACTAAATCATCAGGACTTCTGAATGGTTTCTTCTGATCTCCCCTGTAGTACACACACACACACACACACACACACACACACACACACACACACACACAAATATAAAATAAATAATTAAAATTATGATAAGCTGAAAAATGGAAACAGAATCTACAAACACAAAATCTCAGTGGCAAAGTCACAGGGTAGTGATTGACTATAAACAAGGTAAAGGAATAAGCAAGTGAGACATAAGAAACCCAAATAAACATGATATAAGGATAAAAGTCTTTACTAAAGTCCATCTACATGTTTGCAGTGGCTTTTGACCTACCTGTGGGATGTACAAAATATTCCCTTGAATAAAAAACAATCAAGCAAAGGTCTCCATTCTGGGCAATTCTGACAAAAAATACAAACACTAGTGTTCTGGGTAATATTTGCTTTCCAGGACTGCAATAATAAAGAGTATCAGACTCATGACTTCCTCAACAGAAACATATTTCCCTCACTCCTATTGGCTGGAGATCTGAAAATAGAAGGGCTGGTTTCTTCTCTCTTCCTGGTACCCCCTGGACCATGTCCTCCATGCATCTTCACATACTTTTCCTTCAAGAAGTCCTAACCTCTTTTTATACATGACACCTGTGATTCTGGACTAAGCTTATAAAAATTTTTGTCAATATTGTAAAAGATTCTGTCCTAAAATGTAATCATTTTCTGAGACAACACAGGTCAGAACGTCAGCATGTGAACTGGGGAGGAGAAGACAATGTAGAACACACAGATATGCTCACATGGAGTTAAGAGCAGAACAATGCAATTATACAACAAGAGGGTAGGCAAAGGGCCACAGGAAAGACTGACAGATGCCACATAATTTTACAGATATAATAACAGAAAATTTTTAAAGGAAAAAAAGGACCTTGTAAAGAAAACCCTGAGATGCAAAATGTAGTGTTAGAAAATATATTCCTGACTTCTCTGTGTTCTTCGCTCAGGTAACTATAAATTCTCACACACTACACTTGGGGTCTGTTATGCATACTTACACTACAGTGGTATATCCCTTACACTACAGGGAGGAGAAGAGCTCACAAGGCCTGGGAATCTCACAAAACTTAGAAAATTAGGGGAGCTCAGAAAATTGTGAGAGTCACAAGGCCTTTCTTCCAACACCAGGTTATAAGAACATTAAACAATCTCTGGGGGCGGGGCGGGAAGAGACCCTCTTCAGTGCAGCTGCCTGCAAATTGTGCAATGAGATTCTGGGATGCAACTTCTGGTCATCCATGGGGAGATGAGGTTAGGTGATGTAGCTACCCAAGGGACACCTAGGCTTCCATAAGGAATCTGAGTCAACTCACCGACTCACCAAGCTAGATGTGAGTAGGTTTTTTTTGGTTTTTTTGGGTTTTTTTTGTTTTTTTTTCTATCATAACTGCCCTATCTGAGATGAATAGATATGAGCTTATATTTTCCCAGAAAAAGTCACAGATGGAAACCTTAGACACCCCGTATTTCACTAGGGAAAGCAGTGTCTTCTCCAAAGACAACTTTGATAATTGGTGACAAAACCTGATTCACACTTAATGTTCTTTCCACCACTACATAGTGCCTGAAAAAAAAAAAAAAACAAAAAACAAAAAACACCATTCCAGTGATCATAGTTTTTTGGTTTTTGTTTTTAAAGAAAAAAAAACTTATTTTTGCAACGGACTTAGAAATCTGTATTGCCTTGCTATACAGGTGAAATGTGACTGTACCATCAAGGTCTGTACTGAAAGATATAGGATCTACTAGGCACATATCCCTAAATAAATTGAAGCCACTAAGTTTTAACAAACTAAAAGTCTAGTTCTTCTGTTTTCCTGGCTATATTCCAAATGCTTGCGGGCCTATATGTGTTTGGAAGCTACCATAGCAGACAGTACAGATATACAGAAGACTCTAATTCAGCAAGTACCCCTGGGACATACCAGTCCAGCATATTGGAGAAAGCATGGAAGCTTTTTTTTTTCCAGAAAGTCTTATGAAGCTTAACGGTGAAGAATTTTTCAAATAGCAAGTGACAGCTTATTTCTAATACAAATGCATGTGTTCACAGCACAAAGAAGTCTCTCACAAAAACCTCTGTTGTAAATTTCAACTTCGTATTGGCCTTTATTTAAACAAAGCTCAACTTTTCTAGAAGTCTACAGTCATAAAGACACATTGCTGATACTCCCTAATATAAATTATGTTGGATAATCTCAAATGACCAAATATAAATCAAGGTTATTCCAAAAACTCCCCCTTCCTAAAGAAACTCTGGATTTTTCTCTCACATATAACATACTACCGATATGCCTGAATGATATTTTATTACAATGTTTAAGCTCTAGTGAAGAATTCCTCTGCCCATATGTAAATTTTAAGACAAGAATTTACTGCTAAAACTTTTCCTAACTTCACAAAAAATGCATTATAATATAAAACTACAAAACACTACAACCTTTATATTTCAACAATGACAAATTTTATGAGGTTATAGTTGTAGAGATGTGAATGAATATTCTGAGAGGTATCAGTGACATAGATACCAGCAGACCTCTGGGTAGAATTTGCCTTAAGGACAGGCTCAAAATCCCAGATAGAGTACATCTCAAAGGATAGTACATCTCAGCGGTACCCCACAAACCACAGAAAAGATTTTTCTAAACAACAAGAGCTCATAACTTCTCTACAAACCTACTAAGTTGGAATCTCCGTTAGCAGAATATTGTTCTTCCCATCTTTATAAGCTCCTTGGATAATTCTTCTTCTACTACAATTTAAGGCAAACATGAATTATGAAATAAAATGGAAAACCCATATGCTTGATATATGTCTGTAGTGAGGGATTATTAGTCATCCCGGCTATAACAGTTCCATACAAGGTGGAGAAGAACATCATTTATAAAGCAGATAGCATTAAATGTTTTGTGGCTGTTTTCTTATTCTGAAACCGGAATACTGACAGTATTTTCAATTATAATTAGAAAACGCCTCACTCCTCCAAACAGTTACCTAACCTGCATACACAATTATATGGTCTTCCTGAACATGTAGGAGAGAGAAAAACAACTTCTGACAGTCATTTTTAAGTTTTTCTGATTTTAGAGCCTTTCTTTTATTAGCTTGCAATTTTTTCACTGTAAAAATCAGATGTGCCCTAAATGTACATCTAATGAACTGAAACTGCACGTGAAATACTGACAATTAGTAAAAGACATCACAATGTGAAAACATTAGTCAATTCTTTTAAAAAGGAAAACAAGGCAGACGTTGTGGCTTGCTCCAATTATCCCAGGATTTAGGAAGATGAGACAGGAAGAATACCATGAATTCAAGGTCCTCTTGGGATATATAGTAATTTCCAGGCAAGCCTATGCTACATAGTGAAACTCTACATAAAAGGAAAAATAGTAACACCATAATAATAATCATTCTAAAGATTTACATTTTAAAAATAGAAAGGAAAACCATACCAAGATGTATCACTTGAGTTAACACCCAATGATCCAAATCAATCCGTTGATTTTATTTAATATTTTGACAAATAGTAGAAAGGAAAAGAACAATTTACTTAATTAATAAAGTTGGTCTTGCCTGATGACTGTAATGTACATAATGCCTGGGAATTGAGAGGGAAATTATATATATAAAGACACAGAGAGAAAGAGAGAGTCTAAGCTGGACAGTTTATACTGAATGCTATTAAGCATAGTCCTACAGAAAACAATGTGGATGACCAGAAAAAAAATATAAATCACCATGAGGGAGAAAATAATATCTTCTCCAAGCGAGAAATTCCATATATCTTCAAGAGTTGAGAGGACAATAGGAGAACTTAAAGGGATATGAATGGATACAAGCAGGACTTTCCATAAGGCTAACTGAACAGCTACTGTGTCCTTAGCACTCATCCGTGCTCGTTTTACGCATTTCAGCACTTCATAAACCTAGTCATTGCAAGCCTGAGCTTCCATAGTACCAATGAGTCAACTCAAAAGAAAACCCCAGAGAGTCTCTTTCACACCCTGAGATATTGCTGGTAACTGAGTCATCATCAGGGAGGGTGCAAAATGTACTGATAAATTACTTCCCAACCTGCTAGATCATTTTGCTTGGCAAGTGTCCACAGTGTTGCTGACACAGCCTGGAGACCTTTGTGTGCTAAAGCAGCATGTTTTGTTCCTCCTTTATAAGAAGCAGGAGCGCTCTTCATCAGCCTATTACTGTCTAAATAAAGTGAGATGGTGACAGGTGTAGTCTATGGGACTCAATACACTCCTTTTTATCCTGGCAAGAGGATCTATCACCCATCCAAAAAGACATTCAGTCCCTGAAAACACGATTTTAACGCTTCATCAAAGCTTGAGGAAGCCTGAAGATGTTTTGGAAGTTAGCCAATTAGGTGTATCTGCAGGGCGTCTGCTCTCTCTTTCACTCAGCTAGCCTTCACTGTCTGGGTTCTTTCATCCTTTGCTAAACAGGAGCAGATGAGCCCCAGGCAGCAAATAGGATCTAAAAAGAACAGGCTTTGCATCCTCTGAAAGGCAAGTGCTTTACAGAGATGGCACATCAGAGAGTCTATCCCACGCTGGACAGTTTATACTGAATGCTATTAAACACAGCCCTACAGAAAACAATGTGGATGACCAGGAAAAAATATATATCACCATGAGGGAGAAAATAATAACTTCTCCAAGTGAGAAATTCCATATCTCTGTGTTTGAAAATAGGTTATTTTATCAAACAATATATCCTGATGATGGATATAATTTAAAGGGATACAAATGAATACAAGCAGGACTTTCCATAAGGCTTACTGAACTCTACTGTGTCCTTAGCACTCATCTGTGCTCGTTTTACGCATTTCAGCACTTCATAACCTAGTCATTGCAAACCTGAGCTTCCATAGTACCAATGAGTCAACTCAAAAGAAAACCCCAGAGAGTCTCTTTTACACCCATTCTTCTCCATCTATTCCTCCTACTTTCTTCTCACCCTCCCTTTCCATCCAGACCCACTCCCTTTCTGTCTCTCATTAGAAAGCAAACCAGCTTCTAATAAATAACAAAATACCATAAGATAAAAACAATACCCATCTCATTGGACAAGAAAATGAGAAGAGCCCAAAAGAAGACATAAGAACCAGAGGCCCATTTGTTCACACACTTAGGAATCCCATAAAAGCACTGCACTAAGACTTACCATATATACACAATGGACCTGGTGCAGACCTGTGCGGCCCTGTGAATGGTGACTCCATCTCTGTGAGTTCATCTGAACCTTGCTCATGTTGATTTGGAGGGCCTTGTTTCCTCCATGCCCTCCTTCCCCTCTTGTTCTTACAGTCTTCCATGGCTCTCTGAGCCCTGAGCAGAGGGATTTATATGCTCTCCATTCAATAAGTGCACTAACCATTGAGTTATTCTTTCTGTCTCCCCTATTAGACCATGAGCCCTTAGAGGGTTCATGTGCACTTACTCATCTCTCAACCTTGGTAGATATCTAGCCTAGCACAAGGTAAACGTTTATAAATTTCAATGCATAAATTAGAGGGAATCAATGCTCTGCACATTTTCTTCATATCCCTGTTTGGGTTCACTTCGTTTGATTTTAATAATGTCAGCGTCCCTTTCTGTTTATATTGCAGGAACCATCCTTTATTAATATGTCCAGGGTTGTCTCTCTTCAGTACAATTGCCTAGCTCTTGTAGTATTATATTCTCTCTTTAATCCTCTGCAAAGAAAATCATTGCATACATAACTTCTCACTCACTGGCAAATGAATTCATCCTTGAATTAATTCATCTATCCAACTCAATCTTTGGTCTGACCCTCCTGTCTGTTTTTAAGCAATGAACCATGCTAGGTACATAAACAAACTCTGGGTCAATCAGTCCACAAATGTGCTGATACATCTGCTCTTCCTTATTTTTCTTTCCTACTCTCTGCCTACTTTCTCTTCATTGAAGTATTGGCTCAAGAATCAGCCACTCATAAATCTCTCCACTCATAAACCAGACTGCATTTGTAACTTCTTCACAGTGTGTATGCCATACGCTGCTAAACTGAATCACTGAGAATTACTGCCTAAACCAAAATGGAAAAAGACTGGGTCGATCTCTGTAGCACCCTTAAGTAAATGTCCATGAGGGGTTTGAACAAGAATGCCCCATATTGCTTGTATAGTTGAGTGTTTAGTCACCAGTGAGCGGAACAATTTGAAAAGATTATTAAGATTAGGCAGGTATGGCTTTGTCAGAGATGGTATGGCTTTGTTGGAGGAAATGTGCCACGGGGATTTGCTTTGAAGTTTCCTATAGCTCACTCTCTTCCTGTTGCCTAGGAATCAAGATGTAGAACTCTACTTCTCCAGTACCATTCCTTCTATACCTGCTGCCATGCTTCCTGCCATGATGATAATGAACTAAACCTCTAAAACTATAAGCAAGGTCCCAGTTAAATGCTTTCTTTTATAAGACTTGTTTTCTCCATGGTGACTTTTCACCACAATAGAACAGTGACTAAGAAAATGTCCTACTATGACATCATACACACACACACACACACACACACACACACACACACATACACACTTACCCCAACTGTTTTAGATGAATGAATAAATACATAAAAAGAATTTTACAGAAAATGTGGTACATTTACACAATGGACTACTACACAGCTATTTAAAAAATGAAGTTATGAAATTCTTAGACAAATGGATGGATCTGGAGGATATCTTCTTGAGTGAGGTAACCCAATAACAAAAAAACACACATGATATGTACTCACTGATAAGTGGATATTAGCCCAGAAGCTCAGAATCCTTTTTAGAAGGGGGAAAAATACCTATAGAAGGAGTTACAGAGACAAAGTTCTGAGCAGAGCCTGAAGGAACAATGATCCAGAGACTGCCCCACTTGGGAATCCAGTCCATAAACAACCACCAAACCCAGACACTAGGCAGATGCCAACAAGAGGCTGCTGGCAGAAGTCTGATATAGCTGTCTCCTGTGAGGGTCTGCCAGTGCCTGGCAAATACAGAAGTGGATGCTCACAGTCATCCAGTGGACAGAGCACAAGGTCCCCAATGAAGGAGCTAGAGAAAGTACCCAGGGAGCTGAAGAGGTCTGAAGCCCCATAGGAGGAACATCAATATGAACTAACCAGTACCCCCAGAGCTCCTTGGAACTATACCACCAGTCAAAGAAAACACATGCTGGAACTTGTGACTCTAGCTGTATATGTAGCAGAGGATGGCCTAGTCGGTCATCAATGGGGGGAGTGACACTTGGTCCTGTGAAGGCTCTGTGCCCCAGTATAAGTGAATGCCAGGACCAGGAATGGGAGTGGGTGGGTTGGGGAGCAAGGGGAGGTGGGAGGGGATTGGGGATTTTCACAGGGGAAACTAGGAAATGGGATAACATTTGAAATGTAAATAAAGAAAATATCTAAGAAAAAAATATTTTTTCAGAAGTTGAAAATACTACACTACCTACCTTTCCTGTCATCCAACAGTAGATGCTATACAGATATTGATTTTTAAACATAGGTTAAAACTGAAAGGAAGAAATAAATACTGAGACTGAGGAATGAATACTAAGACTCAAAACTGAAGAAAATTATACTTATATTCTCAATCAAAAAAATACAATTTTAAGATGACTGCTGACTTGTAAGGACTTTTTTTTTTTACTTCTTCAATAGTTTTTATTGTAGGTAACTAGACACAAGAAACAATTCTAAGTTCTAGTTTCAGACAAGCCACATTTTTCCCTTGACATACTACACTGAACAATTAGATGTAAAATATAATAATGTTTTATAATTATTTGTAATAGTTTTTACTTTTAAAACATATAAAAGCATACAATTGTTGAAAGGATTTTTTTTTTAATTTCCTGTATTAGTAAAATTCTCGGCTATTTGGACAGGTCTTCACTAAAAGAAAAATTTGGGGGCTAAACATGGTGACACACACCTTTAATCCCAGCACTTGGGTGGTAGTATCAAGGGATTTCTGGGAGTTCAAGGGCAGCCTGCCTACGTGGGCAGTTCCAGGTTAGTCAGATCTACATAATTGAGAGCTTTGCCTCAAAAAGGAAAAAGGAGAGGAGGGGAGAGGAGGGGAGAGGAGGGGAGAGGAGGGGAGAGGAGGGGAGAGGAGGGGAGAGGAGGGGAGAGGAGGGGAGAGGAGAGGAGAGGAGAGGAGAGGAGAGGAGAGGAGAGGAGAGGAGAGGAGAGGAGAGGAGAGGAGAGGAGAGGAGAGGAGAGAAGGGAAAGTTTTATGAAATAACTGTTTTTGCCTTAAGAACAGATCCATGTGGGATAATGTGGATTTGCATCAGACTACTATTAAAAATCAGTTAAAGTGTTCAAGATCACAAGGTCTAAAACCTACACAAAGAAATACAAGCAACCGAGGAATTCTGAGAGTGGGAGAAACAGTCTTTCCCAAGGAAGAGCACTTCAATTGGTTATCCAATGCTGAATGATCAGCCCTAAAAACATACGCATAGGTAATACATACATACAAGCCTGTAACAATAATCAATGAAAAAAGAGTCCATGAATTTGAAAGAGAGCAAGGAGGAAGTAGTGTAATTATATTACAGTCTCAAAAGTAAATGAAATCTCTTTTAAAAACTAAAAAACAAAAACCATTTAGCCCTTCATTTTGAATTGCAGAAGCAAAAAAAAAAAGATGCTAGGCATACATATCAGAGAAGCCTCTGAGTGAAGAACTAAAGCAAATATGATCTTAAGCAAAACAGCAGAGCCTTGTTCAGAATCTGTACACAGTGCTCTAGAGAGTGCATTGACCCCACTGTGGTCAATATTCTTAGAGAAGTCCAATGTGCTATCCATTGCGCCACAGAGCCACGTCAGTATTCTTCTTAGATCCACCTGCTTCTACTCATTTTATCTGCCCAGACAATAGTGTCTGCGTTGAGCACAAAAGTTTGCTGCAAATTAACATTCTTAGAAACTTCCAAATGAAACCGTCTTCATTAGTAGAATATGATAATCATCACTAATGCTATTTTATTGTACAGGGTCTACACTGAGTCTCACTATAACTAAAGCTTCTTTCTGAACTCATCACCCTATGTGTCTGTGTATTTTTCTCTGGTTTCATTTCCTGCTGAATATTTGCTATAGAAAAGGTCTTGTGAGAGAACTTTCATGTGTTCAAGTTGGTAGAAAATTGGAGTGGTTTTCATGCTGGAAATCAGCTGTCAACCAATAAAAATGGAAATCTACAAGAAATAGATAAAATGGTAACCCCAAAGACAAGAGATAGAAGGGAAGTTCCCCCAAATATTTTACATCTGAATATACTATATTAGGTTTCATGGTTTTCAAGACTGAATACCAAATGTAAAATTACAATGTCAGAAATAAAGGCCTTTATAATCTACTTAGCAAGTAAGAGAATTTCTAATATTGACTCACTCAAATTAGTAAAATATTTTTTTTTTTTTTTGGTTTTTCGAGACAGGGTTTCTCTGTATAGCCCTGCCTGTCCTAGAACTCACTTTGTAGACCAGGCTAGCCTTTAACTCAGAAATCTGCCTGCCTCTGCCTCCCAAGTCTTGGGATTAAAGGCATGCGCCACCACCACCCGGCTCATAATAAATATTATTAAAGGTGAATATAAGATAGATCATATACAAATGAAAAAAATAAGTATATCCTATTTTTTAAACTTTTACTTATAGACTTCCTAAAGAGTGAAGTGAAATAAAGGTATGTCTTAAGAATAATTAAGAATTGTATCCTGCAGTTACCCTCCTTGTCAGTAGTAGCAACAGTTACTATTAAGAGAAAATAAGGACAGGAACAACTTGGCTTGACAACCATGTGTAACTTTGATGGATCTTTGTAACTATTTTAAAATCTCTGCATATATGGATCAATTTGTAAACTACTAACAGTGCTAGCAAGAATTTTTAGAGATTTAATACTGACCTTCTAGATTTTCAAAAGGCTCTAAAAGGTGCTCTTCTATGTAAATAATTAAGCAAATATTTATTTAAAACCAACCACGTGTAGGCATTGGGCTAACATGCAGTTTCCAATTCCAAAGCACTTACACTCACATGTAATAATTACAAGGTGATGAGCCAGCACCTGCTCAGGTGTGTGCTTCATCACTCTGGGAATACCTGGGCTTCAGCCTTGGCCAAAGCATTGAAATTTCACTTCTCCAGAGAGACTTGAAACAAAATCTTTTTTTCTTACTGTGTGTGAAAGCTGAGAAAGCCACCTACATCCCTTGTCTATTGAGTTTCTTCACTGAGACACACAGAAATAAGGATGCTTACCTTGTAGGGTTGTTTGAATGGGGTGTGTTTTCCAGATAAAGTAATTGTGCTGTGATTGTCGCTGTTGATGGCAGAAGCAGAGCCAGCACTGCTGTAGGCTACAGGTCTAGGAAGGAGCAGGGCACTCTAGAGCCTGTATGGGCTTCTACCTAGCTAAGGAGAGAAGAAAACTATGTTAGGTAAGAAGAACAGCAAGTAAAAAGAGCTGTGTAAAGAAACTGATTTTAAATATATATAATCTGTATTTTTAATGAGATACTAATTTAATGAGATGATAATTTCATGAGATACTAATACAGGAGCCAGGTGGAAAGAAAAAAAAAAAAACCGGGTTTTAGAAATTTAAAGTAGCACACTCTGTCTGCTCAGTGCCAAGTGGGACTCCTGTTTGTCAGAGTTAGGAAACATTGTTGCCTGGAAACAATTCCATACTCACACACAGATTAGAGACTTTACTGACATGAGGAAAGCCTGTTACCAAGTATGTTCCTTTAGAGTTGAATAACCTGCAGGCAATGGAAAGCATGTCTTTTGAAATAATAAAAATCTGTTCAGTCTCAATATTAACTTTTTTTTCTTTTTTCTTAGAAATGCTATTTACACAATGGAATATTACTAGCTATTAAAAAGAATAATATTTTGAAATTTACAGGCACATAGATGGAACTAGGAAAGATCATCCCGAGTAAGGTAATACAGACCCAGAAAAACAAACATAATATCTACTTACTTATAAGTGGATATTAGCCATAAAGTACACGATAACCAGGCTACCATCCACAGACCCAAAGAAGCTAAGTAATAAGGAGGGCCCAAGGGAGAACCCTTGAATCTCACTGAGAAAGGGAAATAAAATAGACATCAGGTGTGGGTGAAGGGAGGAATCTGAGTAGGAGAGGGGGTGCGGAAGGTACAAGGAGGGCTCAAGTGTGGGGAGAATGAACACAACTACAGGGAAAGAGAACTGGAATCAGTGAGGGGGGCATCTCTGGCATGAGCTAGAAACCTAGCACAATGGAGACTCCCAGGAATTTATGAATGTGGCCCTAGTTAAGACTCCTAGCAATAGATATGGAACCTGAAATGTCTACCTCCTATAACCAGGCAAAGCTAGGGTTGGGGACACCAACCCAGCCACAAAAACTTTGACCAACATTTTTTTTGCCTGCCTGCCTGCCTACAAGATGTGCAGGGATAAAGAGGGAACTGAAAATAAGGGACTAACCAACCAATGACTGGCCCAACTTGAGACCCATGCCGAGAGAGAGAGAGAGAGAGAGAGAGAGAGAGAGAGAGAGAGAGAGAGAGAGAGAGAGAGAGAGAGAGAGGGAGAGAGAGAGAGAGAGAGAGAGAAAGAGAGAAAGAGAGAGAGAGAGAGAGAACACCCCTGACACTATTAATGATATTCTGCTATGCTTCCAGAAAGGAACCTAGCATAACTGTCATCTGAAAGGCCTCACTCAGCTGCAAATGGAAACAGATGCAGAGACCCATGTCCAAACATTAGTTGGAGCTCTGGGAATCTTGTGGAAGAGGGGAAGGATGAATTGAAGGAGCCAGAGAGGTGAAGGACACCACAAGAAAACCTATACAATCAACTACCTGGGTCCACAGGGGCTCACTGAGACTGAACCACCAATCAGAGAGCATGCACAGGATGATCTAGGTCCCCTACACAACAGATGTGCAGCTTGGTCTTCATGTAGGACACCTAATAGCAGGAGCAAGGGCTGTCTCTGACTCTCATGTCTGACTTTGGATCCCTTTTCCCTAACTTGTCTAATCTTAATAGAAGATGCACCTAGACCTACTGCAGCTTGATATGGCAAGGTAGGTTGCTATCCATGACAGGCTTCCCCTTCTGTGAGGACAAAGGGAGAGGGGAGGGGAAAGGGGAAATTTGAAAGGAGAGAAGGGAGGGGAAGCTGAGATCAGGATGTAAAGTAAAACAATAAATTAATAGTAATAAAAAAGCAATTGCCGAGAAGAGGTAAAAACATATATAAACAAGCTCAATTCTGCGTGATTGGTGAAGCTGTGCAGACAGATGGATTTGTGCATATTCATTTGTACAATTAATTTCTCAAATAAATATATAGTTCATTTTAAAAGCACAACTCTGTGTCAATGATCTGAAAAAATGTTAGGGTCAAAATAGACATGGTGAAACCATGAGGACTTCTACCCATTTTCAAAATTGATTTGTCCCAATTTAAAGAGGCCAATCATCACAAGGACAAAGGGGTTTAAATATATTCAAGATATGAGGACTCTTAGCCATGATGAACAAGAAAATCAAAAGCAAACCAAAACCCCTCTCAGGTGTGAGTTTATCATGGAAGAAAAGAACAGCCACTTGGAATCTTTAGTTAACATCTGACTGAACCTGAACCAGACACACTTCTTGTACAGACAATCAGATTAAGGTCAACTTCTGGCTGTTTTAAGTGAGTTAAGATAAAGCATCCCAGCTCCTTGGCATTTGTTGCTCTTAAGATTACTTACAACAGAACCATTTATAATGCTCTCCCTCAGATTTACTGAGCTAAACATCTATAGAGCAGCTACCTTATATGTGAGTTTTATCAAAATGTCTTTCATAATTTACATGAATGGGAAATTTGGAAACCAAAATTTTAAAATTTCATTTTCCTAAAAATTAACTGCTTCAAATTCAAATGGTGAAGGAATCCTTACTGTTATTTTATTGTTTGGTATATGAGAGAAGTGTAGGATATGAGACATAATTCTTGTCCTCAATAGGCTCATAGAAGATGAAAACCTGGGAGACAAGATGAGATACAGTATTGATTTCCTGGTATGAACAAGAATATGCTGAGTTCTTTTGATGTGAACCACGATTGGGAAACATCACAATATCCTTGTAAAACAGATATTTTGAGTTGATCTTGGTTGAACTAATGGAGGTGAAAATAATTCATTAAGACAGAATTCTGAGAGGTAAGTGATAGACATGGTCTGGGATCAGTTCGCTCACACTCTCCACCGAAGTAATTATGAGAAGCATGCATTCCCAGGACTCTTACTCTCTGGGGAAGGAGAGAATGCATCACAGCATTTAGAATATTATTGCAATTTCACTGAAAAGGAAAGAATTCTTGAGAACTCATACAAGGAAACAGCACCAAAAACAGTAGAAAAATGAACCCAACCAAATTTTCTTTGCATGGAGGGTGGGTATTTCAGCTTACAATACCCAAGTTACACTACATGATAATGGGAGTCAGCCTAGAAACTCAAGGCAGAAACTGAAGCAGAGGCCACAGAAAGATGCTGCTTACTGGCTTGCTCTTTATGGCTTGTTCAGCTGGCTTTCTTATAACATTCAGGACCTCTTGCCCTGGGTTGATACCTCCTACAGTTGGCTGGGCTTTCCTACGTCAATCATTGATTATGAAAGTGCTCTAAAGACTACAAACCAATCTTATGACAGCAGTTTCTCAACTGAGTCTTTCTTTCCAAATGACTTGAGCTTGTGTGCAGATGACATAAAACTAACCAACACAGTTTCTTTTAAAAAGAAATTTTTATGTGCATGTATATCTCTACACACCTGTGTCCAGTCTTCAATTTCTTATATAATTTGCTATGGCTTTTGGGTTTTTGTTATTATAATATTCTGACTTTTCTTAATGATGCTAGTCTTTTCTTTTTTAAGCTTTAATGTCTGACAAGAACTTCAAGTCCCTGAAGAAAGAAATTAAAGAAGATATCAGAAGATAAAAAGATCTCCCATGCTCTTGGATAGTTAGGATTAACATAATGAAAATGACCATCTTACCAAAAGTATCTACAGATTCAAAGCAACCCCTATCAAAATTTCAACATAACTTCTTATAGACCTTAAAAGAGCAATTCTCAACTCCATATGGAAAAACAAAAAACCCAGGATAGCCAAAACTATCCTGAACAATAAAAGAACTTCTGGGGTAATCACCATACCTGACATCAAGCTGTACTACAGAGCAATAGTGATAAAAACTGTCTGGCATTAGTAGAAAGACAGACAGGTTGATCAATAGAATCTAATCGAAGACTCCGAAACAAACCCACATACCTATGAACATTTGATTTTTGACAAAGAAGGAAAAACTATAAATGGAAAAAAAAAAAAGAAAGAAAGCATGTTTATCAAAATGGTGCTGGTCTAACTGGCAGTCTGCATGCAGAAGAATCCAAATTGATCCATATTTATCATCCTGCATAAAACTCAAGTCCAAGTGGATCAAGGACCTTAACATAAAACCAAATACAACAAATCTCATAGAAGAGAATGTGGGAAATAGCCTTGAACATATTGGTACAGTAGACAATATTCTTGAACAGAACACCAATGGCTCAGGTTCTAAGATCAATAATTGGTAAATGGAACCTAATGAAACTGAAAATCTTCTGTAAGGCAAAGGACACTGTCAATTGGAAAAACAGCAGCCCACAGATTGAGAAAGGATCTTCACCTACCCTAAATCTGACAGAGAGCTAATATACAACTAATTTTTCTAATTTAACCCCCAAATTAGATAAGAGTTCTATGGTCTGTTACCCATTTGAAGAGGCTTGTGGATCTCTCATCTCCACAAAAGGCAAGTGATGGACCCTTCTGTTGTGGGGTGTTCACCAAAGCAGACTGCTCAAACGTGGGTTTATGCCAAGAGGAAGTTTTTATTAGCCATTCGGCAATTTCACTGGGTGTTCTGAATCCCAGTATAGCTCAGACACTTTCTCAGGGTGAGCTTTAAGCACAAAATCTATGTCTTCAGTTGACATACTTCAGTTAACAAGAACTGCTAGCCAGAAAAGAACTGCAGAAGCCAGAACGCACAGTTAGTACATTGAGAAGCTTTCCCATAATTATGTTCTTTGATAGGTCTGTGTGTAGGTCTTTGTCTTCACCCTTGCCTTGGCAGGTGGCTTTATAGCTTTCATGGCACTGTCATCATGGGGTCAGTTGTGTTAAGGTCTGGGAACCTACTAGGATCTGGGGCCCAATAAACCTTCCATATCACCACATGTTTAAACTGCCTATTGACATGAGCTACTAGTCATTACACTTACCTGTACTGTAGTTCCTGTGTATTCCACAAAAACTCTCCCACTGCACCAAAACCTTCTTTTAAAAAATAACATTTGTGTATATGTGTGGGGTGGGGAGGGCAGGGGAGGGAATTGATGGTGTTCAAACATCCAACATACTTCAACTCTCTGCCTTCATGAAGACACAGCCAAGAAAGTTTTTAGAGGTCAAAATCAGGTCTTGCCTTTCCTCTGCTCAAAAACATCAAATGCTTTTTATTGTATTCAAGTTTAGTTAAAAATCATTGAGATGGCACACAAGGTCCTCATAATCTGTCACTCATAAATCTTGGTCCCACAATGATACCTTTTCAGCTTACCATTGCTGTCTCTTCTGCCATGAGTCACCTAGCTACCTTAACATGACAAGCAAGAGCCTAAGTCAGGCCTTTGCAGCAGCTTTCATGTTACACTGCTGAGTGCTACTCTATCTGGATCTGAATGTGGTTCACTCTCTCCATTCCTTCGTCTCATGAGGACAGTTCTTCTTTATCCACATCACATAAAAATCACAGCCTGTCCCATCACTGCCTCCTCTCTCATTATGTCCTTCCATAGCAAATTACTGTCTGGCCACCTCCATTTGCACATCTGCAATCTTAGTCTGTCCATGAAAACCACCCTAAGGAATGGCAGCTCCTGAGACTCTTTCATTTCTGAAATCCTCCAAATTGACTATGCACCACCTCACTTACATTTGGTAGTGATGCTCACTTTCTGTTAAGTTTAAGCAACAGTGTTTTTAGCTGCTATATTTTTACTTTCCTTTTTGTTGTTTTGTTTCCTTGACAATAAATCTATATACTCCCTGTAGCAAGAATTGCTTTTTACTGGTTTTTTTGGTTGGTTGGTTTTTAAGCAGGGTCTCACTTTCTAGTAATGGTTAGCCTAAAATTGTCTCTGTTGACCAGGCTAGTCTTGAAGTCACAGAGAACTAGCAGCTTCTGCCTAGGATTAAAGATATACCAAACACATTTGGCCCAAAACAATAGTTCTTTTGTATAGTCTTTCATAATTCCAAATACAAATGTCTTTTGATTTCAATAAATAGCATAAGGGGTGAACAATAGTAGTAATTACCACTAGATGTATGATTAGTAAGTCCCAGGTCAAGGAGCCTGTGGATAGCATAATATCATCACCATGTGCAGATGAGATGCAGGTAGCCCACACATGTCCTGAAGCCTGTCTGGGATGGAGAATAAGAATCAAAGCCTTTTAAAGTTCACAGTTCACAATCTATTCCTCTATCACTGTCCCAAATTAATTATTTCCATTTGTTAAGCCTCTACTATGGGCCTGGGTATGCCTGGCACTTCACAGGATAGTTCACACTCAGCAAAACACAGTTGGCAAATAGTATCAGTTTTGCTTTATGAATGAGAAAACCATAGCTCAGGGGGCGGGGTGGTCTACCACCTGACTAAGGAAGGACTCTCCAGGAACGGAAGCCATGGATGCTCAACTCGGCTGCACAATTGCACTCACTGTGTATGTGCTGCCTGGCAGCTGAAAGATCTGTTTAAATACATGCTATGTATGCACTGAGGTCACTGAACTTTGTCAGAGTTCACAGAGTCCTTATTCTGTGAGGTTATAGTCACAAAAGCTGCTTCACCTGGAAGCAGCACCTCCCTTTTGCCTTCTTTCATGGACTGGTGTTAAACTTCAATATCAAGAGAAAAGAATTGATAGGTGACAACAAGGAAAGGGGTTTCCCCAATCCCTTTGGTTTTGGCAGGGTTTAGGTTATCTTAGCATGTCTTTTCTTCTCTCATTTGCCTATATTTCTGTGAAAGAAACCAAGATTATGAAAAAGATGGAGAAAGCTAAAGAGGTGACCATTCCTCTATGCCTTAATTACCTATAGATTTAAAAAAAATGGCAGCTGGACAGTAAAGCTCCCAGTGTGTCCCTGAGTAGTGTGACTAACCTTACAGAAGCTTTCTAAAGACTGATTTTTAAAAAAATCATTAGGCATTCACTTTTAAATGTCATAATAAACAATAATAATGTTTACATATGTATACATGTATGTTTAATCCTTGACACTGTCATGCATATACATGTATGAATATGATAAAATCCACTTCTCACTCTCACTCCAAATCCCACCAGTACTCCACAACATATTTCCCTCCCAGCTTCAAGTCCCCTTTTTATAATTTTTATTATTTATTTATGTTTTCTTGCTGTGTCCAGTCGTTGCTGCCCATATGTGCAAGGGCTTGGGATCCTCTATTGGGGCCACACTCCAAAAGAAAAGTAACCATCTTTACAGATGAGCACTCTCAGCCAATTATTTTCAGCACGTTGAATGATGATACATCTCTGCATTAACCACACCCACTGCCATAAGAGGTTTCTCTGATCAAGGATGATCAATCATAAATCAATGGGTATAAACATATATATTTATAAGGCAATATGATTATAAGACCACTTAGAAAAAACACCAATAGTTGCTCCCCTAGAGCCTTTAAATCCCCTAGCCATGGATTTGACAATCTTTAAAGTATATGAATTTCTGTCTATGGAACAGGTCTCAAATTAATTCAAATAAGTAGTTGGTTACTCCTATATGCAGTCTTGCCACTATTGCAGTGGATACATAATGACTGGCAGGTTAGTATTATAACATACAGGGTGCATACCTGGGTGGGACCATTTATGTCTTTTATCCTTTAGCAGCCAGCACAGCAGCCTCCAACCTTTGAATGTTAACAGTAAGGAGAGTTTTCCTGTCAGTTCAAGACTGGTTTCTTTGTGTGCCATAACAAAAGCATATGGTGTCTTCAGAAATAGGTGTTATCATCTAGTTATGGTGCACAATAACTAGAGCAATGGTAATACATAGCCTGACATGATCTGGGTGACTCTTGTGCATTTCTAACTCATAGGGAGTTAACATTTACCGAACACTGAGATTTTCATATAATGGACCATGTCTTCTGAAACCAGATTTCTTATTTGTTCATATATATATATATATATATATATGAACAAATATATATATGTGTGTGTGTGTGTGTGTGTGTATATATTTCAAACACCATATGTGTGTATATATATACACACATATACATATATATATAGAGAGAGAATTATATAGTGTATATATATATATAATATGCATAATATGCATATATATCTATTTCTTTAAATTGGCTTTCATCTAGTAAGTTTTCATAAGGCCTCTCCATAAAGTCTTTTGTTTTTGTTTTCTTTTTTTTTGGGGGGGGGGTGGGGTCGAGACAAGGTTTCTCTGTATAGCCCTGGCTGTCCTGGAACTTATGCTTTTGTGTGCCTGGGGCATCCAGGAACAAAATTCAAATTCTACACTTAATAATCCAAGAGTCCAGTCTTCAGAAGGAGAAGTCTTTGAAAATAGATAAAATAAACTAATAATAAACGAGGAGGATTTGCTGAGGAGAATGATGACTCCAGGGAGAATCGAGAGCCCGAGCCAAGCTCCCCAGCACAGTCCTGAATTGCATGGCTGTCAGTCAAGCCCTTGATTCCCCTGTGCAGTAGATCAGCAAAGCCAGCATCTCCATCTCCAGCATCTGTACTTACACCCTGCTGGGCTTTGCTTGTGCGGTTGCTTTGTTTGCTGTGTCTTTGGGTGGGTGAGTTTGCTCTGCTTTGCTTTATTTCAAAGAAAAACTTCAGTTCTGAACTTTGATCCTTATGCAGCCAATGCTTTGATAATATCAGAGGCCAAATATATCTTATCAGTGTAGACAAAGCCCTAAGGTTTCTAGCATGTTCTTCTGTCTGCTCCTTCCCACCACCACTCCGCCCAGCCTGCATGTTAAAGACCTGAACTGGAAGCCTAAGTCTTTCTGAGCTCTGCTGTCTTCTGAAGCTTGATCCCCACCTCCGGCACCAAGGAGTTTTGAAAAACGTCTTTAATTCAAGAAAATACTTTGTGCAATTTTAGTATCTGCATTATGACTTCTTGTGACCGATTTTCACAGAACCAAGTAGGGCTTCTCAAAATTACATCTGTAAACACAGGGACAGTGGGGGGTATGGAGGGGAAGGCTGAGGAAATGAGCCTATAATAAGTGGAGAAGGGAGGGGCAAGGAGGGAAGGAATAAAACCCGGGGTTTTCTGGGTGTTTTTGTTTCCTGCAGCTGGATGACGGTATATTTTTGTTGTTTACTTCTGCCATCTAGTGGTTACTATAGAGTAATGCCTAAATCAGAGTGGTCTAAATCGAACACCTTTTTCATTATTTTTATTTAAAAATTTTCAGACACGTACACATGTATTTTATCATGTTCAGCCCTCTCTTCCCTCTCTGATATTTCTTGGATCCTCCATTCATGCCATTCTTAACTAAAACCGCTTCTAATTCTATTTATGTATCGTTTTTAAAACTGATTAAATCCAACTGGTATTATCCAGTATTTATCTTTGCAACAAGTCCTGCGCCATTCTGTCTGTGACTGATCCATGTTTGTCATTGTCAACAGGAAGCCATATCTTGAAAACAAAGACGAATTTGGAGAAGTCATAGATTTCTCTCAGCCAGCATCATTCACTGGGTAAAGTATCTCTTATTTAAAATTCTACTGGGTCAACCAATTGTTTTTTCTAAATATTGAATATGCATTTTAACTGCTAATTGTATCCTCAAAGCAAAACAATTGAACAAAGCAATAAAATAGAACTATAGTTTCTGAGTATTTTAACTAAAAATCAAAAATACATGCACTGCCCTTTTTTAAAAGTTATATTATAACCTCACACATATTACATATAGTCATTTGTACCAATTTTTTAAGTTTCATTTTAAATAACTTATTTTAAAATTGAGAACAAATAAAATGGGAAATATTTTTAGAGAAGGTTACATTTGAGACATGGTTGACTAGGCAGTAAAGGACAATAGTACACAGGTAGAAGAATTTGTTGACTCAAAGATCTCCAGGCAGACCCAAAAAGTCCTGCTATGTAGCTCAGTCTTGCTATGAACTTGCAGTTTTCCTGCCTATAGTCCTCTGTGTTTGGGATTGCAGGCATGCACTGCAATGCCTATGTAATTTTGAAACCTTTCCATGGAGGTGAGGAGTGCAGTTTTGCAAGGAGGTATGTTACAGGGGCCATGTTATAGGGTGCCATGTTACAAGATGCTATGTTACAGGGTGAAGTGCTGTAGTCTGTTGTGTTTCAGGGTACAGAGGTGCAAGGAGATGTGCTGCAGTGTGATGTGTTGCAGGATGCTGTGTCACTGAGTGCTGCCTTTTAGAGTCCTGTCTGAAAGCATGCAGTGTGCAAGGTGTAGTGTGTTACAGGGTGTAGTGTTGTAGGGTGCTTTCTTGCAAAGGGTCATGTCATATGGTGCAATATTGTAGGTTACAGTGTTGCAAAATGCTGTCTTACAGAGTGCTGTCTTGCAGCATGCAATGTGCAGGGTACAGGGTTGCAGCATGTGGTGTTACAGCATGCAGTGTTACAGCAAGCAGTGTTGCAGTGTGCAGTTTTGCTGGGTGCCATGCAGCAGGGTGCAGTTTTACAGAGTGCTGCCTTGAAGGGTGCTGTGTTGCAGGGTGCATTGTTGGCAGGGTGCTGTGTTGCTGTTTCCTACTTACTGTGAATACCACAGTGCACTGCAGAAGTTGGTAAAGGATCAGGAACAAATCTAACTGTGGATAAGAATTGCACACCTACCTGCAGTGAGAGGTCTGCACTTTAAAATCAGAAATAATGCTTCTTTGTGTTAAAGGAGAAAAGAAAATACAAGGAAAGCTCTGTGTAAGAAGTAATAAGCTACACACATGGCTGGCTTTCTGGAAGAGAAATTTGCAATAGTAATAAAATAGACCCAGGTTTAGACATATGGATGACAAGCCCAAAGTTGAGAAGTGGCAAGCAAAAGCAGAAAAGTTCGGATATGTTTTGAAAAATAGAAAAGTAAGCAGACAAGCGTTGAGCTGGATCTTCAAAAATCCCAAGGAAACCTTTTTAATGTAACTCACACATATAGATATATCTGTATTTTCTAGTATAAAAGAAACAGTTATTGACTTCCTGGAGTCCCCAGATAGGTAAGATGGGAAAAGTAGGCTTGTGTAACAAGGTCCTCTGTTCATATTTTCACCACCAACCAGATTTCTCCAAGGACTGCTTCCCAGTTCTATGCTGGGCATCATGTCATTTGTCCTTTTCTGCCTTTCTTCCGTCTTGTTCCAACTCTCTGAGCTACCTGTGTTCAACCACTACTGCTCCCTCTATACTATTTGTTTTTCCCAAGGACCTTGCAGCCAGCAACTTTTCTACCTGCATACTATTACCCTTTGTTTCATCTCTTTTCAGTTAGCAGTATGAGAGTTACACTAGTCCAAGTTTAATGTGAACCTGAAATGAGAACATTATTCAAGCTCTGTGTTTTTAAACTTGTAGCAATGGAGAGAAGAAAATTTCTACTTATTGCCAGGAATTCCTCACTTAAGTTTCAATGAACCACAAGCACTTAAAACCTATGAACCTTCAGCTGATTGTCCTTTGGTCCAACAGGACCTGGCATATGTTGTTATGCTAGTCACCCTGTAACTGGATGACTTTTCCATGTCCTGGATCCCTGACTGCAGTACGACTGCAGGCAAATTTCGTTTTAAATGTCTTTACTAGTTTTGTTTTATTGGGCTCATCAATGACCATCATCCCTTGAACAGTAGTTATGGTCTTCTGCCATTTCCAAATCTAATGTCATACTTCTCACCCAACATTCTACTTTTGTTCCATCAAATATTTTTATAAAGATGATTATACAATTATTTTTGCATGTCTGTTTGTTTATTATCCATGTTCTTTTCCTAGAAGAAAACTAAGGCATAACATTATGTTCTCTGAAAGCATGTTTATTGCCAAAATTAATCAGAGCCACCCACCACCATCCCCAACAGGAAGCACATGAATAATTATCTGAAGGAAGTTTAATAAGGAATTATTGGTAGAATGACTATCACTTAGTCTCTGCCTAGTGAGGGATAGTACCAGGAAGTACTCTTTTCAATCTCAAACCTGAAGGTTGGGAAGAAAACACAACTAGAAACACGGGACCAGGGGACCTAAGTGAACAGGCCCCAGGTAACAAGAGCAGGGACCTGCAGTAGAGGTGTGCTAGCCTTTGGACACTTTGTGTGAAAATCATTGCTTCCACTTCTCTCTCTCTTCCATAAACAAAATTCCCTAACTGAGGCTGCCTGAGGCCAAACCCCCAAAGAAAGCAAACAGCTCCTCTAGATCAGCCTCCTGGCCACAGAGCATGGTGACAAGTAGATCTGCAAGAATGATGGGAACACATCCAGAAGGTGATCATACCCAGTACTGTGAGAGGGTCTGACCTGGAACAGATCCTAGCAATGCATGTGTCGTCTACAAATAGTATCTTGCCTGGGAATGCAAACATGAACAAATCGCCTGTTTAAAAGCTGGAGGCTAGACTCAGCCTCTGTTAAGAGCACTTATTGCTCTTATAGAGGACCCAGATTTTTCAGTACCACGCATGGTGGCTTACAAGCATCTGTAACTCCAGTTCCAGGTGATCTGGCACCCTCTTCTGGCCTTTTCTTTACACTGCATGCATGTATATACAGGTAAAACCAATTTGATTTCCCTGTAGACCAATTTTTACCCAGCAAGAGACTAAAGATAACTGCTCCCAGAATGGCACAAATGAGCAAGACTCACGGCTGTGAAGGACAAGTGTCTGGTTGTGCAGTGTATTAAAAACACAATTATAACCTTTCAGAGAGCTAAGACTAGGACTGAAATTGGAAGGGAGGGATTGTACACTAGAGGGCAGTATCGGCCGTTCATCTTTGTTTGAAAGCCTTTGTAGAAACGTTTGAGGAGCATCCTATACCCTGTCATTCAAGTCTCAGCATCTCACAGCACATAGCAAGGAATTCCTCACTTCCTCAGGCAAGTTCATTTGAGCCAAAACACGTGTTTTATTCAAGGTCATAAAGCTTTCAGGACTGGACACATATTCAGTTATGGAGAAATGAAAAAGAAGCCTGCAAGGAAAGGGGAATCCATTAAAAATGCATGCACTGAGCAGTGAGGATTGGGGCTAAGTTGATCATGATGCTTTGGAAGTGGCTATTCTGCTATGACAGCCTTCGACTTTCATGGAAGTCTTTGAACTATCTGAATTAGTGAGGTAAATAAAAATGAAATAAACACAGACGCCATGAAAAAGGGAATGTCAAAATCTATGTAATCCGTCTGAATAATTCAAAACCCAAGAAGATGACACCTAAATAATAATAAAAATGCCTTCAAAATGATCGCTTTCCTTCCTTCACCTAAATCATGACCTTGGAATTCAAAGTAAGATACAAAAATATGCATTTCCATGTGACAACAATCCTTATGAAATACTGAGAAGTAGGCTTTTATGACTCAAATATTAAATCTGTTCAGATAGTAGAGGTCTGAACTCTCAGGGGCAAACCATGAAACAAGAAAGTGATCTTTAACTCTTTGTATTCAATCATTCACACTAACCTGCAAACAATTTAATCTGTCTCCATAACATGGATCCTAACATTAGAATGCCACAGTGACGTTTGTTGTAGAACATAAGATATTCTTTGTTCCACCCTTTTTACTTCTCCACAGTTGTATCATTAGTGACGTTTGTTGTAGAACATAAGATATTCTTTGTTCCACCCTTCCTACTTCTCCACAGATGTATTAGACCCTGGACACAGGCTGCTCTGGAAAATCTCAATGAGACATGGAACAAAGATGCAACTGCAGGGCTGAGATGACTTAGCCTGTAAAGGGACCAAGCCTGATGGCATAAGTTCAAACCTGGTCTACGTGGTAGAGAGAACTGACCCTGCTGAACTGTGTTCTTACCCCTACACACACGTGTCCTGGCACGCACACACATAAATAAATAAATAAATAAATAAATAAATAAGGAAAGAGAGAGAAAGAAAGAGAGAAGAGGAAAGAAAGGAAAGATGGATGGATGGAAGGAAGGAAAAAGAAAGAGAGAGAAAGAGAGAAAAGAAACTTTACTGAAGTTCTGTTGCTCCTGGAGATACGTCAAGAACTTAGCTAACATTGATCTGTGTCCTCTGTCACAGTTTAAACATGCTCTTCAGAGAAACCACAATCATCCCAGACATGATTCATTAGCCTCCATAGCTACATTCAAATTAGCACACCAGGCATGACTGCCTAAGACTCTTGAAGACTGCCCACCGATAAAAACCCTTCATGTGAATAATATGTAATAAATAGATACTTATAGAATAAAACAAACATCATCTTTTAAAAACATCTAGATGTATATATCCTCGAGATATATACATGGATAAGAGTCCTCTCTGGTGACATAGACACTGATTTGCATTACCCAACAAACTTGACTGCCATTAATCTAAAATCCTCACTCCTTTCCTTTCTATTTAAGCTGAACAGCATGGAACAAAACAACTGGAAAATGAGCCTTCCTGCTTGATTATTCACAAGCTGTGTTCCACAGCTGCCACTCATAGACAAGTTTGCTCTGAGACCACAGGCATTTAAGTGGACAGAAAGTTAATTCTACAGTCTCTGCAACAGAATTAAATATTCTGAAAGTTCATATTATAGCTGATGATGTCTTTTAGAATACAGGTTGAACCTTTTGCTGCTCAGTTATCCTGTTTACAGAAAGAAAGTTATTACAGTATTCAATAGTAGGACTCCCTGGAATTAGCTGGAGTCAGATATATTGACACATGCTTTTTGAGAATGGACACTAAAAATGAATAAATAAACAGATTAAATACTGTTATAGGGTAACTCAATTATGTGTTTGGGTGCTGTAAAAATGGAGTTTGTATTTAAGTTAGATTGGGGTGTAGCTTTAAAGACTACTCATTGTTCCCTGACTTCAGTTTCTTCATCTGTGAAAGGAGAATAGCTGTACATAGTTGTGTGGATGGCTAAATGACAGAAAGAGGGACTATGTGTAGCCTGCATGATTCCCAGCCCCTTGGGACATGAAAGCCACATGTATCTCCCATCCCATTTGAGTCAGAAGCAAAGCTCTCTTCTCCTAAGCTGGACTTCTCCAGCACACAGCGAGCATGCCCAGAATTCTCTTTACACAGCTTGGCCCCTTTCCTCTGTACTCTGATCCCTTTGCCCCAAATCATCTCTCATATCCTATTACCTCCTCAGGGCTGGGGGTGCCAGGGTGACCTTCACATCTGCGGGGCTCACCTTCTGATACCCCAGCATCCTCTGAAGCTCTGCAGAGATGACGGAGGAGGCAAGTAAAAATCCAATAACCTGAGGTGAGGGCAGGGAAGAAGTCTGAGCTCTATCACAGAAACATAGAAATCACCAAGCCTGATAGAGTGACAGGCTGTCTATTTCCTGGAGCATCTCTTGACTGTCCATCAAACACCTAGCATTGCTTTGTCCCTTCGACTGTGTCGACTGGACATGAGTGTTCTCTTTTAATTTATTTTTGTCCTTCCACTGTCATTAAATCATAAATATTTGGTAAGCTGATATACAGTATGACTCCCTGAAAAAAATCTACAACAATTAATATTTCTGTTATGTTCTGCCAAGTGAACCCTCACACCCACCTTAGACGACTCACTACCTTTTCTATTTATTGCATGCTTCTCCCACAGTTTCCAGTCACCTGCCCCTAGCACATCTAACCTTTACCATTCCTTGTGTAACTCTGACTGTACCTTCTCTCTCTCCTTTATCTACAACTAAGTCATGCCAGCCACTTGAAAATTTGATTCCTTGGACTGACACCTCTCTCTCTCTCTCTCTCTCTCTCTCTCTCTCTCTCTCTCTCTCTCTCTCTCTCTCTCTCCTTCCCTCCCTCTCTCCCTCTCTCCATCCCTCCCTCCATCTTTTTCCCTGTCCCTTCCCCTCCCCCTCCATTTCCTTTCTTCCCCAACACATGAAAGTTTAGGAGATGACACCACAGAGAATAAATCAATTGCAAATTAAAAGTGGGACTGGGAGGTCCCCAGATTCAACTGCCGTTCCCAGTTTCCACAGAGGGTTCCCAGCAGACCCTGTTCCTGTGGTCTCTTTCACAACACCACTTGACTACTACCTACTTCTTTATGTATGTGCTTCCCACTTCCTAGTTTACATTCAGATATTAGTGTAGCTGTCATTCACCTATCTCAAGGAAAACTCCAGATCTGTCTTCATAGGCACAGAATTATTTACTTCTGATCAAAACACTGTCTACTTATTTGCACATTTAACTATTCAGATACCCAACAGGACAACCTAAATTTCAGGATATGTCAATTTTCCAGCCTCACTGTCTGGGTGGTATTTTCCCTCCTTCCCTACTTTAGTTTTAAGTTTTCTACTTGCCTCCAAAACCCACCTACACACATTCTCTTACTGAGGATCCAGTCAATGATCCTTAGAGAATACATGTCTGGCCACATGAACTGGCTGTATTCCAGCTAGAATGAATCTGGTTTGTACATGTATACATAACTGACCACTTATGATTGAACATGCTATGTAGAAACAGGTCCCCAGACACAACTGTTCCCCCTCTCTTAAAAACACTGGGTATCTGTAACTCTTTATCTAGGGGTGAGGTGATATGGAATCTCCCAGTCCATGTTAAATGAATATACAATGCTTATGTTTGATTCCCCACCCCTCCATGCCCCCAAAAGAAAAGGTATCTTTTTTGTTTGTTTTTTTTTTCCATTTCCTAAACTATATAGATAGAAACTGGTGTTCACTTTATAAATTTTTTGTAAATTATACAAGCACTTTTCTTTTTTATTTAAAAAATTTTATACAATATCTTTTGATCAGGGTTGCCCTTCCCCAGATCCTCCTGACCTTCTCTCTCTCTCTCTCTCTCTCTCTCTCTCTCTCTCTCTCTCTCTCTCTCTCTCTCAAAAAAAGCACAAAAGAAGAGGTAGAGAGATTGTAAGAGCCAGAGGTAGTGGATGGTTCCATAAACAAAAGGCGGGATACATATTTGACCTCACATAAGCTATGGCGATCTATAAAGACTTGACAGATTCAAGCTAGACAAAATCCCAGCACTGACAAAAGGAAGTAGACACAAAGTCTCATCGCAAACCAAGCAGCAATTTTCAGTTGCTACCTGCTAGGAAAGGAAAAGTCCGCTTTCTCCAAGGGAATGTCATTGTGTATGCCAGCCACACATCAGGGCAGGCCAACACAAATGAATGCCATGGGGTTTTGCTTGCTTGCTTGCTTGCTTGCTTGCTTGCTTGCTTGCTTGCTTGCTTGCTTGCTTGCTTGCTTGTTTGCTTGCTTGCTTGCTTGCTTGCTTGCTTGTTTGCTTGCTTGCTTGCTTGCTCTTTAGTGGGCTCTATGCTTTGTTTTGACTTTTTTTTGTCTCATTGTCTTGGTTATTTTTAAACAATCTTAACATTCTTCAATGCTCTTTTTATTCTAATTTGTGTCTTCTAGGTTTTTTGGTTTCTTACAAGCAAAAATACATTTTATTTGATGATGTGATTTTGTAAGCTAAAAACTGCCAAAATAATGACGTTGAATTAATAAACACAACTAATATTTCATAGCATGATGCTGCCAATGAAGAAAATACATGTGAGGTTGTTAGAAAATGTCTTTTTATTTAATCTTTTATTAAATGAATATTTTATTGGAATGTAGCGTATGTACAGAACATCAGAATATCATACTTTCTCCCTGAGCCATGATTTCACTTTTGCTTTTAAAAGACAGTCTGGATGGATCTTTCCTAAAGTTTTGAAAGGCTATGTAGCACAATCATCAAAATCCAACTGAGATGTTACTCAGCCCTCCACAACCTGATGAGACAGCAATGGAACAGGGAACTCCATTCATCTTCATGAGCTCTCTCACCTGCTAGGTACTTAGATTATTATTTAGGCTAATGCATGCATGCACATAAAGGAAAAACTGTATCTGCTATGATTATTGCTTGGACTTTCTTGAAATACTCTGCTTACATCTTCACCTCATCTTAGGCTACTTCTCTTCATTTGACCCTATGTCACAGTCAGAACTCTGGGTGCAAGTTACAGTGTACATGACCTGGTGCCTAGCCCGTTCCCTCTGAAAGTCTGAGCCGCTTCAGTTGACTCCATTTCTGTTCTCACTTTCCAAATTCCATCTTAAGACAAGACACAGCATACCCTATAAGCCCAGAACATCTTCTATCAGCTCCCAAAGCAGACAGCACTCATTGTGAGCACGCGTATTTGCTCTACGTAGCTTACTTTCTGTGTTTATCTTAGTTGTACCAGTCTGTAAACCCTTTGGAAGCAGGGAGCTTCTCTCCCTCGTGTCCCTACTTGCAGTATCAGGCACAGTGCTAGTATCTGATACATCACAAATGCCTCTTCAGTAAATATCAAAAGCCAAGAAAGTAGGCAAAACAAAGACACGTTTTCCCATTCACACACCTTTTTAATACTGGACATAAATGCTTATAAAATTCTAGTCTTCCCCTTGTTGCTTTAAGTGCTTTTAGCACCTCAAGGTGGGTCTGTAAGACCTTCTTTAGCCCTGATCATACAGCAAGCTTGATGACAAGAATGCAAACGGAAGTAAGTCATTGCAGATGAGCAGATCCTTTGCTCTTTCTCAACCTGTGCTGTATACACACTGCGCACAGCCCACCTGGCTGAGCCAGCCCTTTTGGCTGTCAGACAGGAACAAGAATGATGGGTGTTTGCTTGCTTGTTTTTGTGAATGTCACATCATGTACATATTTATGTACTTCTATGACACATAAAAGTGGTCTATAAAGAGACCACTGAAGACTATCCACTGATCTGCACTACAGGACACCCAAAACTGTTCTCTCGGATGTGTTCCTCTCTCCTACCCACTTCCTTACCAAGTGCTATTGAGAACATCTCCTTAACATCCAGTAAGCCTACTTTCTTTTCTGCATCACCTTAAATTTATTCAAAGCTATCTCCATTCAGTACTAGACAATCTACGTGTAGCCACAACCTCAACTATACACCTTTACAGTCCATTTCTTAAGGCAGTGGCTCTCAACCTTCCTAATGATGTAAGCATTTAATACAGTTCCTCCCGTTACAGTGACCTCCAATCATAAAAAAATGTTTTTGTTGCTATTTCAAGACTGTAATTGTGTTCTTATGACTTGTAGAATAAATATCTGTGTTTTCTGATTGTCTTAGGCAGCCCTTGTGAAAGGGTTGTTCAAACCCTTCAAAGGGGTTGCAACCACAGATTGGAAATCACCCCCTTACACACACACACACACACACACACACACACACCAAGTGAAGCCATTTACTAATCCTTGAGTGCCCTAAAGGAAAAGGTAATAACCATCCCCCAATTCAAAAGAACTTTCTACCTTCTGCTCACCAGCCACACCTCATGTTCCCCCCACACTCCTACATTAGCCTGTCTTTAAAAGCCCTCCCATTTCAACTGTTCTTTATAATTCTTTGTATATTTGTCTTCAACTTTTAGCTCTCATATTAATGACTAAGAAAACCTTATTCAGATTTTCATATAAAGATGAATTTCCCAAGGATAATCCCTACATTCTGATACTTTATAAGAGAGAAAACAACTACCTTTTTCATCGAATAATATTAATTCCCTCCTTAAGTACCATGAGCTCTCTGGTTCATCAGGATTAGCGTAGCCCTTGCAGTAAAAAAGGTTTTCAGTAGTGTTCATTGCCTTTGAAAACAAAACAAGTCTTGATGTCATCGTCCCTCTACTATTGAGAAAATAGAACACAGTTCTTATCATGACTCTCCACTAATCTTCCCAAACAAAAACCAAGTTGTTCTTCTGATATAATAATTAACTCACATTGATAAGTATAGATTATAGCAAGATTACATTTTATAATTAGTCTGAAAAGATCTAGGTTTCCTCTGCTTCCTAACACATGACAGAATTGCCTAATCCGGAAGACAGAGTGTGTTGTATAGTATCCACAATTTGGACAATTTTGTGTAAGTGGACAGTTGGCCTGAGCATTGGTGAAGCCCTGAAGCTAGCCTAGTGAGGCAGGAAAGCTCGTGTAATGGAACCAGGCTATGCAGGTCAGGCTCTGGAGCATCCTCCTATGTCTATGTGATCAAATCAAGCTTCTCTGGCCCTCCACTTCACGTCTGTCAATAGAATTATAAATGGGGATCCTTCACAAGGTTGTAGAAAGGAGGCGAAGGGTAAACCTATGCAGGGCACTGCAAATGATTTGTGATCAACCCTGCAGCCACGCATGTGCAGGGGTACTCAGCCAGGCTGTTGTTGTTGTTATTGTTGTTGTTGTTGTTGTTGTTCCAGCTCGAAGGCATTAAGGCTGAATCTTCTTCTTAGTCCTTTTTGAGGTGACCATCTCATGTGATTTTTAAGCAGATTATAGGACCCTTACAATAGCTCATGTGATTTTATCACTATCTCTAGTTTGCAGATGAAAAGACTGGCACTTGGGTGACTTCCCTAAGACCACACACAGAACCAAGCCCTAAGCTCACAGATTTTGGCTACAAATCAGACCCATGGGACTCAAGTGTCTCTGCCATCACACCTAAGAAGCCTGCTTCCCTATGTTCGCACTATTTCTCAACGGGCTTCCTGCATCTCTTCCTGTTTAGTGCTGGCCACAGTTCTTGAAGAGACTCATAAAAAAGAGGTCTCTCATGGAGTTGGATGACCAAAGAAAGAGTGAGCTGGGCATTTATGGGTCCTATATGGGTTCATTGGCTCTTTTCTCATGAAAACCAGTTAAATGCCCTGGTCTAGTTATCCATATTTGGAACATAATTAAACTAGGAGATCTATATCGGTTTTCTGGGTCTACCAGAGAAAAGAGGGAGGGAAGGAGGGAGGGAGGGAGGAGACGAAGAAGAAGACGACAACGAGGAGGAGGAGGAGGGGGGAGGGGGGAGGGAGAGGGAGAGGGAGAGGGAGAGGGAGAAGGAGAAGGAGAAGAAGAAGGAGGAGGAGGAGGGGAGGAGGAAAAGGAGTGGGAGGAGGAAGGGGGAGGAGAAGGAAGAAGAGGAAGAGGAGGAGGAGGAGGAGAAGCCCTCATTCTCAAATACATCTTTTCACTCTTTTAAAGTATTTAGCTCCATCTGCTCTCCACCCAAAACCAGTGTATTCTTAAAGTAAAACCACAAATCCCTTAATACACTATACAAAAATTTACCTCATGTTACCTGGATCTATTCTAAGATTAATTTTCAGTTAATATTTTGGTTTATACATCCAAATCATACCTGAATTTTTTTTTCAATACCAGCATTTGAAAACAAAGTGCCAACAACAACAGCATTATACTAGTCTCACAACATTTAAAATGCATAAAGTCATCCCACTTTGGATACACACACAAAGGAAAAAAAAAAAAACACAATTTGTTAATGTATAGTAAGATACCAAGAAAGAAAATACAAAATGAATCCTTGGAAAAGATCTGTCCTGAAATTCTAAATTTAACCCCAAGAGGGCAGACTTGACTCAGTTCTGGAGTTCATGGCTTTCAAAGTGCTTGGAGGAATACACAGATGCATGACAGATGGGAGTATAAATTAGTAAAAAGAAAAAAAAAAGCAAAAATAGCATAGGTTCGTTTACAGGAATAATAAGAATGCTCACCACACTTTGACTTGTTTTCAAGCAAATAAAATGCTTTGTAAAGCATGAGCCTTAAACTCATAAAAGATACACAAGAAATAGTCCTACAACACTTGAAAATACCTTATAAAAGTGAGAATAACCAAAAATTTTAAATAAATAAGTTGACTATACAGCAATCAGGATAGTTTGGTAGCAGTTAACTTAGACATGACATAGTAAACAAACAATGAAAAGGATGTGGTATTTGATTTATTCTGGATTGAAAGCATGCACAAATCAAATCCAGAAAGAAGTATACAAAATGAAAACAGGCTTTTAGGAAGGTAGAATTTTCAATGATTTCTTATTTTCAGTATCATTATAGAGCCTTATTTGCACCATGTATTTTAATCTCTTTGTCTAGGATAAAATGTGCATGAAATATTATATATATACATGACCTTCTTCAGTAAACTTGGCTGCATCTTTAATGCTATAAACCAATCTGAGCATAACCCACACAGGCTGGTTAGCACTGGGAAAAAGCACAGAAGCCAAGGGCATGCACTCTCTGATCAGCTGACAGAGAGGGTGAGGATGTCATGAATACAGCAGGTTGCAGGGACTGAGGTTCAAATACAGGTAAAATCCAGGGCTCGTCTCTGGGCAGCTTATGGTTCACCAGCACCACTGCCACAGGAAAATGTGACACAGCCACATAATTTACTTCTTTGATCCAGGAACTTCAAAAGGACCTTTGTGTTTACCAACTTTCCTTTATTATAACAAATAAATAGCTGGGCTGAATCACTTACATAGAGTAGGGGGGGTTGGGAATAAAATTTTTCTCTTATATAGAATGAGATGGCTTGGGAACAAAATTTAGGAAAGTTGATTCTACCCATTGGTTTAGTCTTGTTGCAAAGCACCATGATGGCAGGAGTATTCGGCAGAACAAATCCCATCTACATCATAGGTAGGAGGAGGACAGACTAGAAAGGACATGCAGTCCCCTTTAATGGCATGCCCCCCATGACCAAAGACTTCCAATTCCAATATTAATCCTTCCTAGATTTTGACCCCTCATCCCACTGCCCAGAATTTGACTATGATATTTTATGTGTGTTGTGGTATGAATGTGATGTTTTTCCCCCACAGGATTATAGGTTTAAATACTTAATCTCTGATTGGTGAACTGTGTGGGAATCTCACGGGCACATTAGGAGATGCAGCCTAACAAGAATGTAAATAAACTTGGGGAGTAGGACTGGAGATGATGCCCATCTCTGGTTTCCAGGCTGGATCTCAGCGCCATAACTCTTCGAGGCATGAATATGTCCAGTTTACATCCCCAACATGCCATGCTTTTCTTGACATGACAGGCTACGGCCTCTGAATTGTGAGCCAAGTAAGTCCTTCCTCCACTAAGTGTTTCTGCCAGGTATTTGGTCAAAGCACTTAGGTAACTCAGTGTGCTCTGCTTTGCTCCTGATCCCTGAACTCACGAGATTGAGTTATTCTTTGTGCTTTTCTGCCAGCCTTCCGGAAGAGCTTGTGGAGTGAGGAGAGGAACCTCAAAGTGAGCCCACCAAGCAATATTGAACAAGAAGACTGGGGACGCGTCTTTGACTTAGTATGGGAAGAAAAGTCATGAAGCTAATTGTATTCAAAGCACTGAGATTCTTATTCAGTTTTTAGTGCAGTAAACATCAGTTGATATCTACTGAAGGCCATAATGAAATGAAGACCATACAGAAAATGAAAGACAGCTCTTGTTCTGTGGAGAGCAAAGGCTTGTGCTTACTACAGTCAAGTGACTGTACAGGGGGAACATGCAAGAGGAACGAGGAAGCTTTTAGATTAAACATTTGAGAGTGACCAGCAATGCAGATCCTGTATTATTCTGGGAAAGAAGAAGAATGAAAAAAAAATTTTTAATGAGCCATGTGAGAAACTTTGGATACTTAACTATATCTAAGAACAAGTAATAGCAGAGACAAAGTTGACAGCAGAAACCAAGGTCAATAAAATGCTATGACAATTTGCCTAGATAGTCCTAAATGTCCTCATGATGATCAAATGACATTGATACATGTCAAGTATGGAAATAATGTAATCAAAGTGCTCTTCTAAAGTGACTGCTCAAATCTTATTTTGGAGAATGGATTGAAATTGTATTCCATTACATTAACATTTACATTGAGATACCTACAGGCATGGTAACCTGCAGGATGCATAAGAAAGACTTTCACTGCGTGAGCCTGAGATAATATGTATGAAGAGAATAAACTAACATATTGCAGGTAGGAAGGCAGCCATGCAATAACAGTAGGCGTATATAAGCCTTATTTTATGTCATCAGTATATCAATTATGCAGAGTATTTACTGGAACTGTCTTATAGAAGAAAAATGAGAGTATGAAAGTTATGTAATTTATTAAAGACTCATAGCTAGCAAGTTACAGAATCTAAAATCAGAGTTCAATTGCTCTGAATTTTAAATCACGGAACCCTGAACTCCCACTCTATGTAGCCCTTTGTCTCTAGGCTATTTATTTGGTATCTGAGTTCCTACTTAGCAAAGATGCGGACAAAATACAGAGACATGAATACAAGTTCCATCTAAACGTTCAACTCTCTGACTCCACAGCTTTTCAGTCATTGGGCAGCATAGAGGACCAGAGTTAATCCAGCAGGACTGACAGCAGGAGGCAAAAGAAGTCATGTGGCCCTGCAGGTCTCTGAGATTACTTGATTTCCATTCCTATTAACTGGCAGTCTGAGCCACATTATTTGGAATAATTAACTATGTGTCTCTAAGGAATATGTCCTTTCCTCCTCTCTTGCCTTTCTGATAGAAGAATGAGTCTAGGAGAAAGGACAAAATATCTCCATGGAAATGAACCTTCTGTCTCATTTCCAACAATGAGGCCATCTTTAATTTTTTCCTGCTCATCCTCCTACACCTTGATAATGTCATCGTTTTTATACCATTTCTGAGGATAAGGAGCTCTGAGGCACCTGCATTAAGCAATTATCCTAGGGATCAGCAAGCCCAAGCCCGTGATATTTACTTAAAATTCTCAATTTGGTGGATATGTCAAGGTCTTTATAAACAATACTGACTTTTTCCACGTTAGCAAATTAGTACCGTGTCCAGAATAATCATCCCCACAAGGAGAATGACATGTTCTTATATCCCATCTTCTTCACTGGTGACAAGTGCCATTTCAAGCAATTTGTGAAATAAAATTTTAAGATTGCATGGGAATAACGCCTAAGTTGCAAAACAGAAAAAAATGATTGCATGAAGCTAAAAGAGAAAACAGAGGGTCTATCCTGAGGGTAGGCAATACAGAGCTATCTTAGTCTTTGACAGATTTTTGACTTACAAAAAGCATTTTACAAGACAGTAACATGCAAAAAGCACTTTTGAAAGCTTCGTGATCACAGAGACGGCTCATGTGGAGTCCTATCAAATGAGATGCAGACAATAAAATCTAGGAACCAAAAATTTGAGTATGCATATTACAAGAGTTTTTCTTAATAAACAAAAGATACCAATGTAACACTTTAATCTAATAAAAAGAGAACTTTCCCACAAATTCCACTCTTAGTTTTATTTTGTTTTATATCCAGAATAGTTAAAAGCAGCAATTTAAACAGCAATATTAAACCAATATTTACAATAACATTATTCACAATAGCTAAAATAGTAAAAGCAAACAACTACCTATCTCTAGATAAAAACATAGAAATATCATATAAAATGCAATGGCTTAGCACACAGACATAAAAAGGAAAACAACTTTCTTTCACATACAACAATATACATAGACCTTGAAAATAGTATAACACTGAAATAAATCAAACACAGAGCAAATGCTGTGTGTTTCCACTAGAAGAGGCAAGTCCACAGAGAGACAGTAGAGCTGATGCTAAGCTGGGGCAGGAGAAAGAATCACTAGTTATTGGGCTCGGAATTTTTACTGGGGATGATGAAAAATTGACATATAGATAATAATGGTGCTTACACACAATTGTGATTGTATCTAAAGCCACTCAAGTGTACAGTTTCAAGTGGTTACAACATACTTTATCATAGTATCCTCTAGAAAGAAGTCTATCTATTCTTAAACTAAAAATGCTTAGAGTCTTCATACTTTGGTGACAGAGAGTCCAGGACTCTGAACCACAATAAAACATCATTTTCAAACATCTTTTAACTAGTGGCATCCTGATGAATTTTCAAGAAATGATGAACCTCTTTCTGGGGAAAGCAGTATGAAGAAAACATAAAAACACTGTTGTAGGAAATTTGGGAGCAAATTTCATGATATCCAGAAGCCCCCTCACTGAGTTTGATTTGGAGATCAGCCATGTTGCAGAGACACCAGATGTGAGGAGTCCTAGTCACCTGCTCCTGCCGCTGAGAATTTCCCCACCAGAACAGGCACGCACCATCTCAGACCAGGAGCCAAAATAAAGCTGCCGCCCTTGTGTTATTCCTATTAGATGCTTTATCACAGAGGCAAGAAAAGTAACAACAGAGCAACAGCCAAAGGAAGAGAATTCTCACTGACATGTGATGTTCAAGTTTATCTGATGTCCTCAAGAAACAAACAAACAAACAAACAAAAAATAAAATCACAGAAGAAAGGGACACCCCTCCCAAAGTGCATCCATGAGGTCTGAGCTTTGCTATGCTGAGTCTTGCAGCCCACATCAGGCATGGGGAAGGACAATAAAGTCAGTGTAAACGATAAGGCATCAAACACTGTGGCTCATCTCATTGCAATACAGTCTGTTTAATAAGCTATTGCATTCATTTTTAGGGCTATTTTGAGACTTCCCTGCACACAGCTGTCTTCTCCCTGCCCCCCAAGGAAAACTTAATGATATGCTTTCTGTGTGAAAAGAGGTTGTTTTTTTTTTTTTTTTAAATCCGGTTATAATTTGAAAAGGAACAACTAAAATTACACATGTTGAAATAATAAAGGAAACGCACTCCCCTTTATTACTGGTTACAAAGTTCTATTTTTATACTACTATCTAGTGTATAGTATTTTCTGTGGGTTTCTAAGACTGGTAGCATTTTTACAGAGTTTGTACAAATTGGTGCTTGTTAACCCTGGTTTTAAAAATTCATCAAATTTGAAATATTTTAAATAATTTCTTTTTCTCTAGCTTCCAACATATAAGAATATCCAGCATACATACTGGTGTGTTCTTTGCAAATCAAATAGCGAAAACATTCAAACACGCACTATTTCTATTGCACCTCTACTAAGTATACTAATAGCGAATACAAATGTATACAACAGAGGCTATTAAGAAGTATTTTGAGGCTGGGCATGGTGGTGCACACCTTTAATCCCAGCACTTGGGAGGCAGAGGCAGGCGGATTTCTGAGTTCGAGGCCAGCCTGGTCTACAAAGTGAGTTCCAGGACAGCCAGAGCTATACAGAGAACCCTGTCTCGGAAAAAAACAAAACAAAAACAAAAACCCAACAACAACAACAACAACCAAAAACGAAGTATTTTGAACTGTATATTTGAACTTTTCCAATAAAAGTCCTCTTAAGAGTTTTCTAAGTCTAAGCACCACAAAGCCAAGTGGCATATACATGTAAGTCCAGTCTGGCAGCCGCACTTGAGCATCCCCAACCGTAAATATGGTCTTGTGTTTTATTCTGAGTTCATGTACATTCTACCCCATAATCTATCACATCTAGCCTGATAGTAGAATTTTCCATGACAGCATCGGCCTCTGAGGGGCAACATTCCACTTTCACTGCTCTGCTGATGCCATTGTCATTTCTGTGTTTGATGTTTCCCTTTCTGAGTTAAGACAAACACTGCAGGGCTGATGGCTAAGAAGCACGTTTGTCTGTTTATAAACATTATAATGCAACCACTGCAGAAATGACCTGATCCCCTGGCACAGTATTAATACTGACAGGACTCATTCAAACTAAATGTGGTACCAAAAGACATATCCAATCTTTCACAAATTTACCCTTCCATAATTTATATAATGCCCTGGAAATATTTGCCAGAACTTCTCTCTGTAACTTGGATTTTCAATGATGCAATCAACAGTGCATGTGGGTGGTATTGTAAGAGCACCAATATGCCAGTGTTGTTATGCAAGATGATGTTAAAAAATGTTGGGTGCAGACAGATTTTTGTAGCAATTATTTTTTTTATTTTGATGGGTTTCTCATATCTAATGCAAGTCACACTGAGTTTCCATTTAGTGCAGAAATACAAATGTTCTTTTTAAAGCAGTATTATTTAAGTTAATAATCATCTATATGTTAGTGAATGTTATTAAGAAAACAAGATATATTTAGTTTGCTATAACAAACATTAGGAAAATAATGTAAAGAAAAGTATATACTCTATGATTTTCTAATGAAAGAATAAGTGACTGTTATTTGAATCTAGAAAGATGGGCAAGAATTTCTAAGAAGACAAGGAAAACAGAAATTCATCCCAGACAGATAGCCAGGATGAGCACTCTGAAATTAACACAAAATATTAGAGAGCACTGGACAGCTGAATAAGAGAAAACAAGGAACCAGATCACAGACAACTTTACTAAGCTAGAGTCATAATCAATAATGAAAGAGCGTGAGAAGGTATCAGAATGTTACAAGCCAGAATCAACAGGGCTGACTGAGTGGGGGAGGGGGGGTGGCGGGGAGGCACTTGAGAAAGGGCAAGGAGACTGTGAGGTTAATTATGACGATGTAAAAGGAAAGACCAGGAGGTGTTACCTCATTTAAATAAAAAATTGAATTGTTAAAAAAATAACACCATGAAGCAGCTTTAATTTCATACATATATTTAAATGAATTATGTTTATGGTGATTCATGAGAATGATGGGTAGTTCATATTATAAGTGGCTAGGAACACGAAAATATTTTTTCATGACATAACACAATTTGCTGATGTTCAGAAAGTGGTACATTAAAACAATAAGGTATAACCATTTGAGCATTAGACTGCTGAAAGCAGATGATAGAACAGTATGAATAATGTTTCTCTATGACGGCAGTGAGAGAAACACATCATCTTACTGATGATGTGAAGAACTTGTGGTCATTAGGGAAAAACTGCTACCAGTGAGGCCGGAGTTTGTCTTTGAACTTGAACTAATACATTTCAACATATTTTACTGACAAAGAGTTTATAAGAAAATGGGAAACAGAGCTATGTGTTCAGTGGTTAACTCTGCTTAATGAAACATATCTGTCAAATAAATCACTCATTTCCCTGTTCTTTCAACTTCCATCCTCTATAAACCAATAACTGAACTGACACCCTGAGTAAACACAAGTGGCCATGAAAAACAGAGGAGCAAGCTGATATATGTGTGCATCATTAAGTATCTATACATATTTATTAAATATATTTATCTAATAATATGTGTACATATACATCCTATGATACAATCGGTACAGGATAAAATACAGTCACTTTTTGAAATTTCCCAAGAGTGTGTAGCATGAATAAAAAAGACTCACCAAGGAAAAGCTTTCAGAACACCAACATGTTAGCTTGAAAAAGGAGGGAGAACCCACACCAAGGAGGACCTCCTGGACCACATCTAGACTTAGACAAAGAGCACTGTCCTTCCCTCATCCAGCTGGTCTGGGAACCCACACCTGGTACTGTCACAGCTGTGGCCAGGTGAGAATCTTTCTTAGTCTGTGCTAACTTGACACTCACCATTACTGGACAAAAGTGTGAGTGTAGGTGAGCCAACACATCTTCTTTGTCTGTATCAGAGAGGGTACCCTCATTTACAAAGAGGCACCACACACACACACACACACACACACACACACACACACACACACAAAAGTAAGTCTTAGTGGCCATATGGGTTCTAAGCCCAGAAATCTTGCTCTCCAGATCCAAGCAAAGAAATTATCAGGAGGCCTCGTCTCTTTTCTCATGTATTATTGAAGAGCCTACACCATTCTGCATACACACAAAAATAATCATATTAGTCCAATTGGATTAGTTCAATGCATATCATTTGTAAAGCCCTTGGGGGGAAATGGCGAATACTTTCCTTTGTTTTGAGAAAATCTGATTGAAGCAGATCATACATATGTTTGCAAGGGATAAAGAACCAGATTAATTTAAATAGGGAAAGCTACAGGGAGCATTAGTCATAGGCATTATTTTGCTAACAAAGGCTACCAGAAAAAAAAATTAAATAAAAATCATTGATGGGTAGCTATGATGCATTAAAATATTCCCTAATTGACAGTTCTTACATAATAAATCCTAAAGTAAATTTATTTACAAAATCAGACTCTATTCTAACATTTACTAATACTGAATCCCATGGTAAATTTGGTTATAAAATGAAGCTCTAATGTGAGAAAAATATAAAGCAGAATAAAATATAGGATAAAATTAGTACAGAATAAAATATAGGACAAAATTAGTACAATGAATTATACAAAATATGCAGACTATTCTGACATTTCTTTTGTTTGCAATGTTTTAAATTAAATCTTAAATTTTGTATTTGTTGTTAAGTTAACCTCTAAAAATATAATATTGTTATCAGAGCTGTGCAAGAACTATAGAATATTCATTTGCTGAGTCATGGTCCAAGCCTGACCACTCTTACTACATAGAAATGTTTGTTATAGTGCTTTTATTATAATTGCATTCACACACACTTCAAATCTTCATGAAAAAAAAGTATTCTTTATTAAAGTTCCATGTCCCATTTTAAGTCATTTTCCCAGGAACACAGATAAAGAATATTTTTCACCCTATTTAACCAGGAAACAAAATATTGCTCAATCCCAAGATGGGAAGACAATAGATTTCCATCTATTCTGAATGACATTTTTAAAATCTCTGTTCCCTATGCCTTCCAAATACACATTGCTCACCACATGAAAGAAAGGGATCAGAAAGAAATAAAGGATTGAAGGGAGAAATTTGAGGCAGGATGACAGGCTCATTAAAATGTGCAGAAAGCATCTCCAACTCCCTGGAGAATGCTGCCATCATGAAATAATCGCAGATGAATGTGGAAACAGTGGACTCTGGCAGGCGCCTTATATTGCACCCAAGAAGTTGGTGATTATATCCTAGAAATGTGACCCTATGAAAGGCCGGCTTCTTTGTTGCTTAATAGAGTTCACAGAAAATGCTTGTCTCTAAAATGAGATTTCTCCCATATTCACTGTGCAGCATGGACGTCTTGACAGGATGAGTAGGGGGCCGTTTCTTCTAATCAAGGGGGGCACATAAACCCCTGGGGGTGGAAGATTGCAAGCAATCAAGATCAACAGTTACAGCAAAAGCCATTGCCTTCTGCTCCATTGTCAAGTGGGCATAAAGCAAGGGTGAGAGAGGCTGCTGGAACTTGGTAGAATGAGGGATAATAGATCAGATGGAGCCATTTGTCTTAGTAATTATCCCATTTCAGTCACCAAGGGTCTGGGAAGTAGTCCCTCGCTGCCTGGGTAGCCTATTTATGTAGCATGTTTATCCCGTAATTAAAATCCCCATTTTCTCATCCAGTTAGTTCAAAAATATGAATATTTTATTATGAAAACACAATCAAGGGTTTCTAAATTGTATGGAATACGGTGTCTTGCCTCTTGGTGCAGCTGAAAAACAGCAAAGGCAGTGTAGGTGAAACTAGCCAGGTCAAGGCTGCACCGTAAGAGGTCTTTGGAAAAATGTCTCTCATTCAGTTTCCAAAATGGGGATATATTCCCAAGCCTCATGGTCTCTGATTTAAATATTGTTTGCTTATATTTTTAAATAATACTAAAATAGTAGAAAATCAGACTGTAATTTCTTTAATTTTTGGTAAATTACATATTTAAATGTGTATGCATAAACACACACACTCCAAATAACAAAGTATTATTATCGTATTTATGAGGCCCTAAGTTAATTCCAAGCGTGTGTGTGTGTGTATGTGTGTGTGTTTAATACATGCATATGTGTATTCACTTATTACTATAGGTTACTTAATCTTTAAGTTATATATATACATATATATATATATATATAAAATAAATGATTAGAAAAGTAGTTCAGTATTAATACTGGCTACATTTATAACAGGGTCAGTAAATGTGGAATTAGGAACACAGCTAAATAATCAAGTATTTACCTTGCATTTATGAAGCCCTAAGTTCAATTCCAAGTATGTAGTGTGGTATATATGTGTGTGAATAATACATACATGTGTGCATTCACTTAGTATTCAGATAGGCTAATCATTAAAATATGTTTTAACCATGGTTATTCTGAAGCTGGACTTGCCTACAGCTGTAGAATGCAGCTAAATCCCAAATAAGGTAACTAAAGAGGAATTGCAAAATGAAGCTTTAGCAGTGAGGGTTCTACCATATCCAAAGGTTCTCTGAAGCTAGGCTTAGAATGCTGAAAGACTGGGATGGAGAGACATCCCTATGTTGTAGTTTGCATGTGAAAGTTCATGTGCTAAAGGCTCAGTCTCTAGCTTGGCAGCAGTATCTGAGAAGTGATGGAAATCTTTAAGAAGTGAAGCCCAGGTGCCCCTCTCTTTCTCAAGGATCACACATCTTTCTTTCTTTTGATGTGGCTTACTTTCTTTCAATGACTTTCTTTTTTCTAATCTTCACACTGAAGCCTATATTAAAATAAATTTACTAATTTTTCCAGTATACCTTCACCAAAACAGAGAAGTACTCTCCTGTGGGAGATCTTAGCTCATTAGTACCTGACCTCATAAATAGTTATGGGATGAGGACCCTGTTTATCCTTCTTCCCTATGTTTCACAGCCACAATAAACTGAGCCCTATCCTGGCCTCCTGCTGTCATGTGCCACGTTATCAGAGGTACAAGGCAGTAGGACCAGCTTGACAAGAACTTAAGTTTCCAAACCATAAGCTAAAACAACCCTTTTTGTTTTCGCTCAGGTGTTTCATTACAGTAATACAAAACAGACTAGCATACTTTTATCTCACTAAATATTTCTTAGGCTAAATTTAATAGTGGTCTCCAAATGGTCCTTAACTCTGTTTATAATATGCCAGTCTTTTTATTTATTTTGTTTTTTTTTGTTAGGTATTTATTTCATTTACATTTCCAAAGCTATCCCAAAAGTCCCCCACCCGCTCCCCAACCCGCTTCCCCACCCACCCACTCCCACTTCTTGGCCCTGGCGTTCCCCTGTACTGAGGCAGATAAAGTTTGCACGATCAATGGGCCTCTCTTTCCACTGATGGCCGACCAGGCCATCTTCTGATACATATGCAGCTAGAGACACAAGCTCTGGGGGGTACTGGGTAGTTCATATTGTTGTTTCATTTATAGGGTTGCAGATCCCTTTAGCTCCTTGGGTACTTTCTCTAGCTCCTCCATTGGGGGCCCTGTGATCCATCCAATAGCTGACTGTGAGCATCCACCTCTGTGTTTGCTAGGCCCCAGCCTAATCTCACAAGAGACAGCCATATCTGGGTCCTTTCAGC